>NC_053407.1:5882856-6102856 GCF_016859285.1 Xiphias gladius | reverse complement strand
GAATGGTAGGATTAAGAATGTGTTTGATCAATTGCATTGATGCAATAACCTGCCACCAGTTCCTGGTGATTTATTTCGTAACTGGTGATCATAGGAAGACAGCACAAGGACGAGGACAAGGGCAATGAACAGTACAAAGACATTAAAATGCATTTGCACAAAGCTTCAGCATTCATATCCTATTTTTCCTTATTTTTTCCATAATTTTGCTGTACATCACCCCACTGGATTGGAAACAAAGCCATCAAGTTTTGTCTTTGATAAGTGAAAAGCATGCTCAATTGGGTTGAGGTAAGGTAACTTACTTGGCCATTGAAGAATATTCAGTTTCCATGCTTTGAGAAGCTCTTGGGTTGCTTTGGCAGTATTTTTTTGGTCATTATCAATCTGTACTGTGAAGCACCGTCCTATCAGTTTTGCAGCATTTGGCTGAATCCGAGCAGATAGTTTAGCCCTATACACTTCAGAATTTATCCTGCTACTTCTATTAGCAGTCACATCATCAATAAACAGCAGTGACCCAGTAACACTGGCAGCCATACATGCCAAAGGCCATAACATTGCCTCCACCATGTATGATGAGGTATGCTTTGGATCATATGCCATTTCTTTCCTTCTCCAAACACTTCTCTTCCCACCATTCTGATACAAGTTCATCTTGGTTTTATATCTCCAAAGAATCTTGTCCCGGAGCTGTTTCTTTTTTTTGTCAAAATTTAATCTGGCCTTTCCATTCTTGAGTATTACCAGCGGTTTGCACTTTGTGGTCAATCGTCTGTATTTACATTCGTGAAGGCGTCTCTTGACTGCAGACTTTGACGATGATATGCCTGCCTCCTCAAGCGTTTTCTTGACCTTGCTAGATGTTGTGAAGGGGTTTTTCTTCACCAGGAAAATAATTATGCAATCATCCACTTTAGTTTTCCTCTATGGTCTTCCAGACCTTTTGGTGTTGCTGAACTTGCCAGTGCATTCCTTCTTTTGAAGAATGTATGAAATTGTTGATTTGGCCACTTCTAAAGTATCTGCCATTTGTCTGACAGGTTTGTGTTGTTTTTTCAGCCTAATGATTGCCTCATTCATTTGCATTGACATCTCTTTGGACCACAAATTGAGAGTTCCCATTAACGGCTAACAAATGCAAATTCAACACTTGGAATCAAGTCCAGACCTTTTATTTGCTTAATTTGTCATGAAATAACAAGGGAACAGGCCATATCTCGGCATGCAACTGATCAGTTGTCAATTGTCCTATTACTTTTGAGCCTCTGAAAATGGAGGGACTATGCAAAAAAATTGCTGTAATTCCTAAACATTAATACAAATAAAACTCAAAGTATACACTTCAATCACATCTTGATGGCTTTGTTTCAAATCCATTGTGGTGGTGTACAGAAGCAGAATTCTGAAAATGTGACACTGTCCAAGTACCTATGTACTTAACTGTATGCTTTCATCCATACAAACTTGCCAAACATTCATTCATATAGCAGGTAAATCATGGCCTTGGAGCTTACCCTGAGCAGGCTGGGGAACCAACGGTTCTTCACTGTGTCATACAGGTACAAGTCATTGTAAAAGTCGCCCTCCAACGTCTCGTCCTCTTCCTCATCACAAACCCCACCAAACAACACTGCCCGCCCTGCGTGGCCCACCGCCAGGGTGAAACCAGAGCGAGGAGGTGGCCTGTTACCTGACGGGTTCACCCTGGACCATGACCATTTCTCTGGAGGACAGAGAAACAGCAAGGACAAGTCACAAAAAATAACAGAAATGATAGTAGCTGGATGATTTCCATTAATATTTATCCGTTATTACTGTCTTAAATAATTTTGCCCCTAGCAAGTAAGTTTTTTGTACCTTGACCATCTTTACCCTCTCGCTTCAGTAGAAACATGTCAGAATGAATGGTCCCCTTTTCTACATCCTTCTTGACTCTCTAGATAAACACAAACACAACTATTAGATAGAACGTATTACAAAAAGCAATATATATTATCAATGTAGGGGAGGCACACATGCAGCTATAGCGTGAGCACACACTCACCACTTTAGAGTATCCCCCATAGATGATGACACCTGTGCCATCAGGTGTAGAGGTCATCTGACAGGCAGAGCGTTGGGAGGGTGAGGAGCCTGATGGAGAAAGGCGTGACCAGGAGAAGGTGTCCAGGGAGAAAGAGTGGACATCATTGAAATAGATAAAATCCCTGCAAAAAAAAAAAAAAAAGGAGGGGGGAGTCAGGAGAGAAAAAGAAGACAAACCAAAAAGATCTACAAGCTACATGAAACAATTTCAAACATGAATGGCATTAAATGGCATATGAGTCTGATAATACAAACTTCAGTATACCAGGACCCTGTATACAGAATATTTCTATTTTATCACCCTGATCTCTGATAGTTTATACCAACTGATGCCAAATGGATGAAAGAGGCCAAAGATCAAACATGGGTGAGTCCAGTTTTCTCTAAAAACAATACTGCTATTTACAGGGCAGTCTACTGTATATCTTATACATTATTAAAACTGTAGTAATTTTTTTTGGCCACATCAGGATAGAACTCCACAAAAAGCTCTATTTCTCACACACACACATTAGACATTTTGTGGCCTCATTATTTTGTACTGCATAACATGATAGCAAACAGTTACTTGCATACATTTGGACTTGTGTTCCTGCACATTAATGAATTTAAGTCAAGTATCCGCTGTACTTTTAGCTTTGTTTTACTCTCCAACATCTCTTAAGACAAAGATGTTTGCTTTTTACTAAATGTGCCACTATGTTCACCAGATAGCTGCTAACTTTGTTTGCCTGCTGTTTGGTGCAGGGTAGGTAGTATACAACGGATTTATGGAAATTTTTTCCTGAAAACAGATGTCTGCTGCTGCTGGAGATGAGGTTGGTGAGAGCAGTGAGAGTGAACCAAAACAGTAAAGTCATGTTCCATAAAATCAAAACAATGAACTTAAAGACACTATCACACTCCATATCACTGAGGGGAAATGCAAAGTCAGGTGATAATTCTGTATGTTTGTCACTACAAGCGTCCTATTATATTACAAATAGAATGTGTGACCCATTGGTAATATAAAAATTTATATGAATGCTGCTTTAAGTTCAAATGAATGTACAGTGTCTCAAGTAGCTGAAGAAATGGTTTCCCTGCTTTAACGATAAGTCTGACTTTATTCTGTATTTTTCTTAACAAATTGTCTGTTACAGTGTCTTTTTTTGATACTAGTACTAGGAGTCCCCTCAGGCAGAATTTTTTTTAGTGCTTATTTAAAGTAATATAGGGGGCTTTATCCATAGATTAAATTACAATCATACTTAAATACATTCTAGTTCTTATGTATATGCTTTCTTTATGTAAAGTGCCCTTGGAATACATGAAAGGCGCTTAAAATCAAATTTATTATTATTGTTATATTTGCACTTATTTTATACATTTTACACTTACACAGCCAGTCCATGTATCCCCCTATGAATGAATCTAATTTATAATAGAAAAAACTCTGTGGGGTTAAATTGTTTTTTTGCTGCATCAAAATTGACAGGATTTAAAAGAGGCTCTCTCCCTTCACTCATTATAGATATCACCGAAATGATGATGTAATCCAACACATTATCTGCTGTCCTTTATTATTACCCAGTAATTTCTGCTTACCTTGTACTCTCATGGAAACCTCCAAAAACAAGAAGCTGTCTCTTGCTGAGGACCATCCGGTGGCCACTACGACCTGATGGACCACCAGGCGCCCTGGAAAAACACAACAATCACTTCTGAGCCCTGCGCTCTGTTAATTTATAGCTATAAACAAAAAGGAAAATGAACAACACCTCGGACCTACGGGAATTGTTTTACCTGATCAGGCTGGAACTTAATGAAGCTATATATTTTGATTAATAATTAATTGCATATTGTATTATATGATAGGTTCAATAAATTAGGGCTTCCCTATACATTTTTTTTCTTAATATATTATCTTTTTTTTAAAAATATATATAATAGTATTTATAACGACCTCAGGTCCCTGTATTCACACATTCAATCTGCTGACCTTTACTTTAATTTATCCAGCCTTTCATTTATTATTACATGTTTTTATGACCCTGTGCACATACTTAATGTTCTCCCAGGTGTGTGTAGCCAGGTGCAGCACCCAAAGGTCCTTGTAGTGGTAGAACTGTTCCCCATTTGGAGAGGAAAACTCTCCCCCAAACACCCAGAGCTGGCCCCCACCCTGGGGAACTACCACTGCCTGAGGGGAGGAAAGAAGGAAGAGGGGGAGGAGTGAGACAAAGGGGAGGAAAAAAACTGCATAAACAGAGTAAGATAAGGAGGTATGATGTCCTCAGATTTAATTGGTTTTCTTGCAACAGGCCATCAGCCATGATGACATTGCTGATATGTTTCAAAGTTTCCCCTGTTTTGTGCTACAGCAGTCTGCCTCTTTGTGGCTGAAATGAAGAATCACATTATTGATTACATTTAAAATTCAAGGACTTCTAACCGAATTGTCACCTGCTACTGTAAATCAATTACCCTCAAATAGTGAAAAATACGGGGTTTGCTGGCAGAGCAAGAAATCACTGTGATGTTTCAATGTGAGCTGAAATATTACCAGCATGTACACAAAAAGAAACTTCAGGATCCACTTCATGGACTTACCTGGTGAGAGCAGCGTGGTGGAGGAGGGTTGGGGATCTCTGATTTAATCCAGCTGTTCTTCTTGATGTTGTAGAAAAATAGATCATTGTACAGGTATGTCTGTAAAAAAGGCAACGACAGGTTTTTACATTGGGAATTTATTCATGGGAATATCTCCTGTGACATACTGGCAAAACCGGGAAAAGAAAACATTTGCATCAAAGCTCGAGTTCAACTTCATACACAGTTTTTACATTGTAGATGATGGTGAAACTGTGCTGGGGTGTTAAATATGAACCAAAACTATGCTTAGCGATCATTTATAGCAAGAACAACAATTGCTTCTGCTTTATAGAAGCTGCTGTTACTAAAGCTAAATGCCTGACCCGATGGACTAAATACCTTGTTCAATCTTTCATCTTCAGATGGCATATTTGGAAAGTCTGCGTCCAAAGAAAAAAAATTCATAATTTACTAATGCAGAGAAGCCTGTATTAGATTATTTTTGACTACCTTCTTTCCATTGAAGAATTCTCCTCCAAACAGGATGAGATCATCTTTCTCAGGATGGGCAGAGAGAGATGCATTTAATCTGAAAAGCATTAAGAGACATCAGAGACTAAGATACGTACATTGTCCTACCTACCATGGCTGACAGCCATGATTCAAGTGTAATGTTATAATCTCCTCTATAACTGTTTTTTAGCCACACTAGCGTCATGGCTCCAGGGATGGCAATGTTGGTGTGTTGGTCGATCAGTCAAGACTGAAATATCTCAACAACTATTAGATTGACTGCCATTAAATTTTATACAGACATTCCCAGATGATTTATCCTGATGCCTTTGGTGATCTCCTGACTTTTCGTCTCGTGTGGCACAAGTAAAAAGTCTAACCAACTATTCGATGGATTACCATTAAATTTATTTATTTATTTATTTATTTACACACATTCGTGTCCACCTAAGGATGATTTGCAGTCTTCTTGGTGACCCCATGAACTTCCATCTAGCACCATCATCAGGTCAATTTTTATTTTAAAACATCTCCATCAACCTTAGCTAGACTTTGCATTTAGTGCTGATAAATATTACACACTCTTAGCATCAGCATTTTATCATCATAACACCATTGCAATCCAGCACCAACTGGACATTCTTTGAAAGCTAAACTGGTTTGGGTTGTGTGGAAAACTCATGATACTCCTTTACAACTATATGGTAGAGTCACTGATTTTCTAAAATTTAGTTTGGTAAATTCTAGGTTTACCAGACTTTTTAAAGAGTTTGAGCTTCTCCCCTCTGGTTAGAGATTCATATTTACAAAGGCCAGGGATCTAACAGGATAACAAATTACTTTACATTAAATGTTCATGATGAGTCAGTTCATGATTTTCCATGTAAAGCTGGAGGGTGACAATGATGATGTTGCTTTAACCATTAATAACTGGTTTGGATGTACTCAAGTTTTTATGTTAGGCTGTCACTGATGTATTCTGTTTCAATGTGAGTTACTGATACGTTTGTTTTGTGTTTTATGTATTTTATCATGTTTTACAGCCAAGTCTGTGTGTATTTCACCTGGCTTAAAGACAAACTTCCCGATAAGAACATAAAGTAAAAGTTGAAATTGAAGAAAGTCCAGTCTTGCACCTTGGTGATGGAGGAGGACATGTTGTCTCCACAACCTGTGTTTTCCTTGCATCATGATTCTGAAACTCAGCAATTAGAGCCTCCAAATCTTCCTGGAGATAGGAGAGGGAAGGAAGAAAGGAAGAACTAAAAGGTAATGTAAGAAGTACAAAAACAGAGGGCTGTAAATGGCTTTCATAAAGTAGTTAATGTTAAGGGGCCCTAGACAGTTGTGTTACCTTGTACTAATTAAGACTCAGAGTTGAATTTTAATTAGCACTTGTACTAAACAATGTAGTGAAGAGAATAGAGAGCTAAAAATAGTAGGCCATTTAAGAGTTAAAACAAGGTACAAACCTAAACGTTAGGCCCTCCTTGTGACAATTGAAAAGTATAAATATTTACATACAGGTTAAACGTTACCTCTTCTCGTTTGGACCTTTTTGAAACCTTTTTCTCCATTTTGGCAGCTGTCTTCTCCGCTCCCTTCACCTTCTTTTCTTTCTTGCCTTTTTTGCCCATTTTAACTGTGATGAAACAATAATTATTTGGAAATTCCTTGGTTTTTATGAGTTATTTGAATTAATTCAGTGCCGCATGGAAACCCAAACAAGCTCCTATGCCGAGTGCCGATAGCTTCCCTTTGCAGGTGAGATTTACTTCCGATAAAAAAAAACTTGGTGTAAAAACAGTGTGGAAATATAACAGTGCCCTCTAGCGCGTTGCCCGACACTCTCCACTTACTTTCCAAGCTCAGGGCAGCGTGGCACCACACCCTAAACACCCAAAATGATAACGCATACCGAGCTCATTTTCTTATAGGTCTGATAGCAGCAACAGCAGCTTGCTGTGCCCTGTAAAATATCTCAAAAACAGCAGTTGCTATCCTGGTTGGACATTATTTATTCTGAGCAGTATGAGCTGAGCTGTGATAGTTTTGCACTAGGTTGCATCACATTGAGAGGTGTTTCTAACAGTCTGTCCCCCTCATTTATGTGAATTGGTAGTCTTTATAGTCTTTTTAATGCATACTGTATATACATATATATGTATGTATGTATCAAGAAACACTAGGGGGCCCCAGGAGTAAAATAAGTTGAAAATAAGTTGAGGGCATTTTGCCCAGTTCGCAATCCCACCCTCAATGAATGGCATTTACAGTATGTGTAAATGTGTATATTTACTGTATATGCATACACTGCAGGCTCAAGCAGCAGAGTGCAGCTTTTATCTGTATCTTATGGAGGGATCTTCTCTTTTATGTGGCTTTATAAGTGTTCTGTGTGTTTGATTTGTGCTATGTGATAATAAAGTTTACAAGGAAACACATAGCCAGTAAATGACTCAACCCGCTTTATAAGTTATACCTTATAAAGCTAAGTTACATGTCATTTATCAACAAAAGGTCAAATTTAAACAAACGAACAAACAAAAAATAACTCATGTACAAAAATGTTGAAGGGAGTGAAGCTAATGGTTCTGGTGATGATGGTGTGGATTCTGATTCTGATTAGTTCTTTCTTTATGTCCCCATGTTCATCAGTAACTTAAGTGTTGAACGTGTTTGAATGCACGTGTCCATTTATCTTCTTTGTTTGGAATGTAACAGAGAGAAACCATCAGGTACTAGTGAGCAGTAAAGTGTCTTGACACCCTAACATGGTATTTCTTTGTCACTAAAATCTCTCTGACAGGCTCTGCACACACACAAAAGCAAGGATCCGTTCTGTGTATTGTGGTTTCAATTGTAACATTTGCCAATTTTTAATTAAAATATAATTTTTTCATGGAAGATGCTATAAGTCAGGGAAGCAACTTTTTCCAAAGGCAAATTGAGGGCAGAGGAGACTTTAAAAATGGATGACAGTTCACATTATGACCAGAAGAGGGCAGCTGTGTGTTTCTCTGTACCAAGTCATTCAAAACCTTTACAGATAACTTGAGCCATAGCACAACAACAGCACAACCACTTCCAGGTGTATTGTGTATTATCCTTTGATAATTAGAGGCTGAGAAATATTGTCGTACATGATGCTGGAAGAGATAAGATGTCCAATTAAAGCATCACCTGGCTACTGAGTGATGATGCATGCTTTGTGGGGGGAGGCTGTTTTTACAGAGAAATATTACCCACTGCAGAATTAAATGGGCCAATCAAATTATTGCACAAGATGGCTGATGCATATTGCTCACGTTACTAGTGAGGATGTCTCATCTATGCCTTCCGCTCCTTTGAATGGATCAGTCTTTTTAGGTTAAATGGAACTGTTATCCCTCATCTCCATCACTTGTAATTATTTCATATCTGTTCACACTGATTAAAAATCAAGGGAACAATGTTTAGAAATGACATATGAATTCATCAAGGCCAGTTTCTGCTGTGGGTATCAGCTTTTTCCAGCCATCTGTCAGCATATTGTGATATTCATTTTCCTTCCCAGCATCTACAAATGCTCAAAAAAACTCATACACACAAGTACACAAACACTTGTATCAGCTGACTACACACACACACACACACACACACACACACACACACACACACACACACACACACACACACACACACACACACACATACACACATATACAGCACATGACTGCGCTGCACACCACTCACTCCTGACTGCTATTCTTTGTTGCTTGCCTGAGGCGCCCCAGGGTGTGCTTTCCTGTATGTGTGTCTGCGTGAGCAGCTGAATGTGAGTAAGGACAGAATGTGAGTGAACTTTTATTTCCATTTACAGGCGTATTCGATGTGATCTCTCCTGTGTGTGCATGTGTCTTTATTTAGTCAATGATGCAGAGAGTGAGAGCAATTTGTTCAGAGGGAAAGGTTAGCAGAGAGCCTAAGGGACCACATCTTCATCTTCTCCACCTCAGGGCATTTCAGGGAAGTCACACATTTCATCACAAGTTCTCCTTTTGTGCTAGTAAAAGTCCTGCCAAACAATTAATTAACAAAGTTTTAGAACACCATTTTTCCAGTTGTTACACACTGTACTGTCTCAGTGTACTCTGAAATTAAAGCATAGAACAAATAAATAAAAGAGTTTAAATTTTTTTTAAAAAGGATCATTGAATATTAAATCCTAAATTTGATCTAAATTTCTGACTTATCCTGCAGCCAAACACATTTGTGGCGTTCTTTCTACAATGAAAATCAAATATTGTTCAGAAAGTTCATCCCAACACTGTTGCAGAGGTTCCCACGAATGTGTTGCACTTGTAGTTTGCTTTGCTTTCACCTTCTGTCCACTTCATCCTAAACCAGCTCCATAGGGTTTAAGTCTGGAGACTGTGTTGGTCTTCCATCATGTGAAGCCACTATCTAGTTTCTTTCTTCTAATGTTTTGGGTCATTATTTTGCTGTTGGATTAACCCCTAACCCACCAGTCTGTCTTCCTTTGTTACCTGCCTTTTTCTCACCATTCTGACAGCAATATACAGTCCTACTTCCTGTTGTACAGTGTTGTCTTAATAATGCATCGGAGGGTGTAGTAACACAGTTTGTTCCAACACTGGCTTTTTACAGACAGAGGCTTTGTAAGTCATCAGCAAAAGTTGGGGTACCTGTAGGAATTGTTTGCATTAACTTTCAAGGCTTCATTTCAATCCATTGCTGCAAGAAAGCTCTAAGTTAACCAATTTCATAACTTAAATCTTACTTTTGTACCATTTAAGGTTATTTACTGGACTTGACCTGCTTAAAATCAAAGAAAAACTGGGAAAATGTAGGTGTTCTAAAACTTTTGACTGGTAGTGTACACCCCTCTTCCTGGGAACCAGGCCCACTAAAATGTTTGTTGGGGTCATGTGGGGAGCCATGAGACAGAGACCAACAAGCAAGTCAAGCCTCTGATAGGTAAAAATGACATGCTCAAAGTGAGTGACTATCTCATATTGTGGTGGGTTTTTGCATCAGATGCAGGTTTTGCTTTTGTAGCAGGGTAATAACCACTTACCATAGCCGGTAAGTTATAATTTGAATGCAAGAGAATAAAATTCTAAGCCCACACTATCAACCCAATTTTATTTGGATGTCTTTCAGTGACTGTCTATGTATAAGGGACATTTAGATAAAGTGATAGCCCCAGTGTAGAGTAGAAAGTTACAGAAGACTGGAGAAGATGAGTGCAATGAGATAAATGGCAGGGAAAAAAGGTTTTCTCTGATATGGCCTAATTTGACATGACTTGATCTGATTCACCTTAATTCAAGATAATTTCACTGGCCTTGACAACAGAGTTACTTTTCATGTTCAGGTCAGTGAGGCAAAAGGGAACATGGATATCTTCTCCGAACAAATGTTGTTTACTCTAATGAAGACATAAGAGCAGATGGCTGCTTTGCACCTGTGCCCCTCAGCATGAATACACACACACACACACACACACACACACACATGCACGCAAGTACAAATGCTCCTATGACTCAGCACCATTGCGTCAATACTGCCCTCAGCACCATACCTTCCCCCTGTTAGCCTGAATGTCTGGTCATGACTGATGCTGGAGGGAGAGAATAATGGACAGAGGTGATGAGACGAGCAGAGATTTTGGCACCTACAAGTCCAAACTCTGGTTCAACATTCTGGGAATATATATCTTCGCTGTCTTGTTGAGATTTAGATAAGAGCACTGATACCTATTACATGTCTGTGTGTTAAGCATGGAACTGGAGCCAAATCAGCTCAGCTGAAAGCATTGGAAACCAACTAGCCTGGCTAGTGAAAAATACATCTACCAACACCTCTAAAATTCACCAATTAACCACTTCCATGTTGTTTGTTTAATCCTTACACAAACAGAAATGTAAGAATCTGTTGTTTTAGGGGGAGCTATGTGCTAAAACTATTTCTGGGTGAACAACAGTCGGCTGCAGTGACTTCCCAGAGTCTTGCCATCATAGTGAGGTAGCCACATAGCCACTGGAGACACCTTACAGAAGTACTAGGCGGATGGATAAACTATTGTTCGGCATACAATGTGTTCTCCCTGGTCATCCTGATTACCACTGGACCACTTTTTTTTTAAACAATTCACGATAAGATTAGACTCCTAAGGTGTGTTCAGGCACAAAGCAAAGCAGATTTTTGCTTTATATCATTCAAACTAATTTGACCACTAGATCATTGTGCAGTCTGTTCATTCACACCACATAGCCAGTGTATGGACTGTACACATGTTAGCTGTAAGTTACTGTAGGTTGCAGTGTTAGGAATGTGCTTGTTGTGTTCACCTGTGCCTCTGACTAAAGTCAGACCTCATCAGTGGCTCAGTTTCTTTCCATTTTCCTCTTGTCTGTACATACATTAAATAGCCCAAGGATAAGTACAAATTTTTCAAGAAAATTTTTGAATTGGCATCTTATTGCATCTTTCCATTGACCTTGTTTGCAATTGTGGCACCTCTAAAAATTTCCAATCATTCAATCTGATTGCACAGTTATGTTTATTTTTATGGACTTTTTCCTGCCCACTTTTTTGCTTCTGGCTAAAAATGTACTCTTTGATTTACTCTATCTCTAAAGACTGAAATCTACCTCTAAACTTCTCGCTGCAATGGTAACACGTACTTTAACCTGAATCCCTGTCTTGATTATGTGGTAGTTCATAAGATTATCATATGAATCATTCTGATACATTTTTTTGCTGAAGCAATAGACATACAAGATATTATATTCAACAATCCTTCATCCTCTTTTCACCCTTCCTCTCTGCTCTTATTGGTTAAATCTTTCCACACCTAGTTGGCCCACACACTAATGGCTCTTTAGTCACTAATTTATGAGGCCATAGCTGACCTACGCCTCCTCATCCCTTTTCAAAATGCTGGAATTTTTAAGGTTCATAATTTCCATGTGTTTTGTAAAAATCCAATCAGCAGCAACGCAATCACCAATAAAATCCAGAGGTGGCGTTTGTGTGTGTGTTTCACATAGTCTTCATCTGCCCTCCTTTAAACCTTACAGACAAAAAAGAAAGATAAACTCAAGCAAACAGTGACTGTTTGATCCCGGTGCACCAACCCGTGTCTATGTATTTGTGTCAGCGGCCATGGACATTTGTCTATGTACATTGCTACATGTGGATATTTCAGTGTGTGTGTCTTTTTATACAGGGAAGTGAAAATCAAAGCTCACACCTGTCAGTGTTCCCTGTATTGTAAGTACAGACTGTTTTTTCCACTGCAGCCACTGCTCTATTTGGTTTCCTCTTACACAGACTTTATCAACAGCAGCATGGTGTGGGAAAAAGAAGAAATACACAGTAAAATAGAATGAAAAGGAGATTGCATTGTGATTTGGTCTATTCTCTGTAGCTGTCAGAAATCACAGTTATGGAAAAGACATCTGTGTTAATTAAAAAGTATAATAAGCTGCAAAAGAAAGTGAACATATTATTCATTGAATATGACAGAAAACAGCCAAGGACATTTCTCATTTTACACAACTTTGTGTCATCTTACTTTCCCGCACAGGCAGAAATAAAAGTTCTTAAAGTGCAGCAGTGACACATCATTATTACATGTATGCAATCTGCAGCAAATATGAGCTTAACTTGTATTGTTGAATAACTAGTCTTTCTTCATAAAAAGTGCAAACTGCTATGACAAACAGGTAAAAGTTGTAGCCTGAATGGTAGTCTGACCTCGACCTGACCTCAGAACAGATTTGCAACGGAGTCTTTTTAATTAGATATATTATAAAATCTGTCCTCAGAGTCTATCCTTCAGGAAATCCACTTTCCACTAACATTCCTTTGTTGTTTCGCATTGTACTCTTATTTATTAACTTAAATTAAAATGCTAGATTCACTGCATACACACATTTAAGATTTGAAGATCTTGATATTAAAGCCTCTTCCTACCAATTTTAAAATACTACAGTGTCTTTGTCAGTGTCATTTTTATGCTGATTTCATATTAAATTGTATAATTAATTATAATAATAATTATTACATGTGGTCATAAATCACCTGCCCACTACATACATTTTTTGATATTTTGATTTGGATGCCTGTTGTTTTTGGGCATATTGCTTTTGGGAATAAAAAAGTTTTCAGATGATACTAGTTTAAATGAGTTGTTTCATTTCATTATTTTTCAAGTAGAACAGTTACTTTCATTAGTTAGAGTTTGTGTTGTCCTTGTGGGTATCCACTCTATCATTATTCCACACAAGCAACTTTGTACAGTGCCAATATTGTGGGTTACACTTTTTAGCAAAATGCTAGTTGAACTATTAACATCACTATCTTGAATCATCATTATCTGAGACAACACATTAGCTTTTTTTAAACCATGTTTTTTACTTAGGCCCATTGACAACTTTGTATGTACAGTAGATTTATAGATTTTATGGTTATCAATAAATCATTTTTAGCAAATTCCAAAACTCAGCAGTGCTACAAACACTTTTCTGTGGTATAGCATAGCAGACATTTCAACTCAGCAGGTAACTTGCGTACATAACACACACTGTAACATGGCAGTACTTAACCCTTTGATTTGCCCTGCAGCAGCCATGATACCACGTATTGACTGGAATCAATTATTTGAGTAAATGTTATGAATAATGTAATGCTGTTATATATATAACAGTTGTTATATATAATTGCATACTCTCTATATATAAAGTAGTCATTTGATGTCATTGATTATTGCAGACATTAATTTGTTACTATACCTACATCGCAACATCACCTTTAATCAACTGCTGAAGTAGTTTCCTATTGGCATTGTATTACACTTCCATTTTCACTTTAAGAGCAGCTTGCTTGTGAGAAATGTTTGTAGAGTCAGATAAATAACTTGTCTCTTAACCTGTTGCATAATTGTTTGATGATATTAGGGTCTGAAATAGAAATTGTTATGAACCAACATAACATTTATTTATTTATTGTATCTTTTCATTTTGTCTCATGATGCTGACAGGACTTCATTGAATAAAATTCTCATTTCTCAAATTCTCTCTCAAAAAAGTCCTGTCAAAAAGGACATATAGACTTGTCACAGGAACAGCAGGTGTAACAATGAGCCAGTGATCCACAGCATGGACACAATGGCTAATTCAAAACTTGGCCACAAACTGTTGGATTGTAGAGGAGTATTAATCAGCTCACCCTGAGAAATAGATCATTCTTTACAGCATACATGGCCCTGCCGGCTGTATTTCTATGTTCATAGTTTTGCAAGCATATGATCCTCACATGCAACTGAAACTATTTTGTCCTTAAAAAGGTCACCAATTGCCTTTCAGACATCGTTTTCTTTTCTTTTACTATTTTTCTTCACTGCACTTTTAATATGTCTTAACTATATGTTTTTATTTAATTAAAAACAGGTTGTTTCACTCTGTATTAATGTTTTTTTCTCTGTTCTCCCCTCTGATCTCTGGGCTCCAAATGTTTTGCTTTTTTTCGTATTTAATGAGATACAGTACGTTTTACTTTTACTGAGCAAGTTTTTTTATTTTTTCAAAATATTCTTGAACGAATACTATGAACTGTATAGAATATTGCTGAAGAATGACCTAATGAATCTTGCATTAATTTCACCAGCACACAAAGGAAGAATGTGTAGGTTTTGGCCTGCTTGTTTTTGTTTAACTGCATAGTGTGTCAGTAGTAATCAATCAAGTTTAAATTTTTCCATGTACACTAAAGAAAAAAAATACTTTTATATTAAAGCACTTGATTTTTATTTTAAAACCTGCAACCACAACAGTCATTAGATTGTCAGGGTTTTATCATGTCCCCCTACAATAATGCAGTAGTGTACGTCTCAATAATTAAACCAGCTCAGACTTGTTCAAACACATGTCAATCATGAGGATTAGTTCAGTGAAAATATAGTATTTCAAATGCATTCCAGCCTACCTGCCTCTTAGCATTTACGGTCTTGAATATACAGTATATGTGGTTAGTTGCCGCACTTTTATTGATAATTTCAATACTGATGTATATAATTGATTATTTGGATCATGCTCACTGAGCCACTTTGGTCATCTAACTGGCACTGTCTCCTTATCTGATCTGTGCAACATCCATTCCCAAGGAATAAAGTTACATCAGTGATCCATCAGGATTCATTTGCTCATGTCCACTTGTTACTTTCACTTCCCCATGAGCAACATTCACACCTTAAAGTTAACTATACAAAAGAGTGAGATGTGAAAGAAATGGAGTATGTAATTATTGGGGCTGTACAGTGATCACAGGTTGGCTCCTAAACTCAGCTGATAGCCCCAGTACGTTTCAAATGGTTAGGTTTCGTCTTTCCTCTCCATTTCTGTGTCATGGCATATTATGGTTCCTTATCTATCCCTATAGGAGACAGTGTCCTGATGGTCCTAACTAGGAAACAACATACTCTAATGGCTTCCACCAGACATCTCAAACCAGCCAGCACAGATAAGTCATACACATATGAACACGTATTTTGTGATTCAAGATGTTTTATCAGCTGAAATAGAGTTTAAGGGGTCAGACACATCAGAAAAGTATGGTATCAGACCTACCTTCAAACCAATTTATTTCTCTTTCATCAGATCATTGTTAGAAAAATTTACATACCTGTTTTCACTGTTCGGAGAGGCAGGGCAGTAAAACAGCAAGGATATGTCTACAGATATGACTAAATCCAAGATTGGATGAGAAATAGGAAAACAGACAAAGTTCAACTAAAGATGGTCCAACTTTGTCCCATATTATGCTTATTAGAATACAGAGTCTGATGCTGCTAGATGTTGATTTCAAAGTTATATTAACTGTTAACACACTGAATACAAAGAAAATTTTACTTTCAATAATGACTTGGAGCTGGATCCAGAAAATTATTATTAGAAGCCAGGTGTCGAAGATAGGTACATCCAGCCCTACACACCACAGACATTCCTCCTTCAACAGTCTTATGATTAGCCTTCACTCATGCATCTCTGGGACTCAGCTGACTCTCTGTCCTGAGACGTGATAGGCAGTGACCCTCAGGGTCAGCTGAGGCCTCCCTGTGAATTGTTGCAGCAACCTGCAGCAGCCTCCAATATAGCGCAATTTCCAAAAACTTTGTGGCTGCTATGCAATTGATGTAGTACATCACTTGTGATGACTGGAACACACGTCAACATTGCTCCTACTCTGCAGAGAATGTATGCAGTGTTTAATGCGATGATACTTTACCTATTTACTAGATGTTTCTGTTGCATCTTTGCTCTTATTATACCAGAAATGTCCATTTTTTTTCTCCAATGATCAAGACTAAGTTTTGTGAGATAAGGGGTTTCTTTTTTCCTGTGGATTGTGGCAGGAAGGATGTCAAAGATGTCACCCTTTTCACTCAGCAGCAATTATCAAGGTAATTTAATATTAGCTTTGGCCTATCCATTGTTCAAGAGGACAAATGCACAATTCCTTTAACTTCCCTGACAAGGTTAAAGTTTATGCAGGTGTGCAACATGATCAGCCCATTTAGAGATTGTTCTGGAGCTTTCAATCATATCATGTGATCTTCATCAGGAGATGGCATATGTCTTTCTAAGCACTTTAAATCTGCATTACCCGACCTGGGAAGAGCAAAAACTAGCTGTAAACACAACACTGACTTATCATCACCCTTTAAGCTCATATTTCTGATATATTAGCAAACAGTTGCTTATTCCTACATTTAGAGCAATATTAGCATTTTAGAGTGATGTTTGAACACCTGATGAATGTAAGTCCAATATTCACTCTCCTTTTAGCTCTGTCTTGTTCCTCACCAACTCCTGAGAAACATATCTGACTTTTTAGCTATCAAACATTTCACTGTGTTCAACAGCTAGTCACTAGCTTTGTTTGTGTGCTGTTTATGCCGGGTAGTTAGTATAAGGTCTGTTTTTACAGGGTTTTTGCTGTTGTTGTTTTTTGTTGTTTTTTTTTGGGGTAGCTGCCTGCTGCTGCTGTAAACAGTGCTGATGAGAGTGAACCACAACACTGAAGTTGTGGGTTGGAGAACCAAATCAGTGAGCTGAAAGACCCCTTAAACACTCCATAGACTTGAAGAGAACTGCAGGGTGCTGTGATAATTCTCTGTGGGTTTGTCACTTATGTGGGTTTGTCACCATTACCTCTTTATCATTATTTGATCCATTTTCCATATAAAATCTCTGACTATAGCAGCTTTAAGGACTTCTTGGACAAAGCTGCCTGATAGAAAGAATTTGTCCAACAATCTTGGGTTTAAGACATGGATTACAAAGAGATACCACTGTTGTTGAAGCTATTAACCTTGTAAATACCCAAATAAATGTACTAAAAACTGTATAGGTCTTGTTAGTCCATGTTAAAGTTGTTTCTATATGCTGTCCATGCATCAGCTTCCTGTCCTCTTACCTTAACTTTACCATGAGAGTGTTATACTGACCACTTCCATCCCAGGCTGCTTTGAATGTTCTGAATACCTGAGAAGATTAGTTTATCAGCCAAGTGTCATGTTAACCTCAAAGACCAACCTTGCAGATTCCTGCTTTAATCTTCCACAGAAGTTTACTGCCAATACAGATTCACATGGTTATTCATATTGCTAACAAAAAGCTATATTAAACCTCGTGAAACTTTACTGCCTGATTATTGTGTTAAAAGCACATTCTAAAAGTGAAGTGGGTGTTTGTGAATGTATGAACATTTATTAGATACTTTTGAGAAAAACACAGTTGTGTTATATTTTAATGTATTCATTTTTATTCTCTTGAATAAAACTGATACAAAATCATACAAATATCTAGAGGAAAAAAAGATCAAATTAGCAGCATCACAGTGGTTGAATTTTGCTCTGCTCTCAAGCTCTTATCACACTTCCAGTCGGGCTCAGTGTAGTCCACTCAAAAAAAAAAAAAGACTTTTAAAGTAAAATTAATAATTCAACTTTCATTTTTCATACCACTCTGCATACAAAACACTTTACGTCACAGCTACATCTGTATAGGCACAAAGAGCAGATTATCAGAGTAATGTATATAAAACGGAAATTAATATTATTTTTGCAGGCATTGATTCATACATTCATAATCTCACTTGGAAAACAATTTAAAACTATAAATAAACAATTAAAACTTAACTTTCATTACCCAAGCTTTTAAAAATAAATCTCAACATATCCACAAAAAGACACTATGTGGTAAACAATAGCGGTAGGGTTATATTTTTTTAGCCATGCTAGCACCATGGCTCTAGAGATAGCAATGTTAGTCTGTCAGTCAGTCCACCCCATTAGTTCAGATTGAAGTATCTCAACAACTACTGGATGGATAGACATGAAATTTTGCACAGTCATGTTCCTTAGAGGATGAATCCCAATGACTTAAGAGAACGCCTGACTTTTCCTCTTGTGCCACCAGCAGGTCAAATTTTTCACTTATGCTATGAAATAGCTCAACATCTGCTAGACAGATTGGCACCAAATTTAGTACAACATTCATGTTCCCCTCAGGACTAATTTTAATCACTTTGATGATCCTCTGACTTTTGATCTAGCGCCACTACCAGGTCAAATTTTCATTGTGTCCAATAATTTGGTTTATGACCAAAAACCTGCAGAACTAATGACATTCCCATCAGCCTGAGTTGTACTTTGTGTTTTTGCGCTAATTAGCAAATGCAAACATGCTAAACTAAGATTGTGAACATGGTAAACGTTAATAATATAATAATACCTGCTAAACATCAACATGATAGCAGCATCAGTGTGAGAATGTTAGCCTGCTGACATTAGCATTTAGCTCTAAGTGCCTAGGCAGTGCCTGTCTGTGGAAAGTAGAGTGTCATAGAGCTGCTGGTATAGCTGTCAACTCATAGTCTTATTATAACAGTGAAAAAAGTTGTTACTTTTAAGTCATGCTATATGCCTGTTATAAAGTATGCCTGAGTACAATTCCCACTCTTCTTTCAGATTTGCCATGATTAATTAATGATTTTTCACTAGAGAGAGCACAATGTTATAATGTTACACCTACAGTGATGGACAGTGATGAAAAAGTTTTTTCAGAAGGCAGTCTACTGTAAGTAAACAGCTGATGGGTGTTTGGCAGAAGTCCATTTTTGAAGGTTGTAGCTGGATGACTAACTAGTGACATTCTTGGTCTAGTTAATGTTTTAGTGCAGTATAATATTTTTCACATTGCTTAAGAGGAAAGTCCATTAAAAACTGAGTTAATAAAACGATAGCATTTCTACTCCCTTTTTCTGACACAGTTTGACATCAGTTTTAAACACTTTATAAGACTGTTCTGATATAAAACTGCAGTTGTTTAGTGTAAACTGAGGTGACTTTGTAGTTCATTTGATAGCATTTTTGGTACACATGGCTTTGTTGTGCAGGGTGTGTCTTGTCTGTCTTTCATCGTGCCTGTCCAATCAAGTAACTCCAGTGGTGATTCAATATATGAGAATAAACGTGGAATTTTCAGAAGTACAAATTATTATCAAGTTCACAGGTGGAATGGATCCAGGGTATCAGTCTTTAATAATTTCCTTTATGAAATCGATTCCATCTATAAAGAATTTAGCGATAAAGAGAATTTTAAACTCTGAGAAACATGAGAGGTTACTATAACTGCAAAAAGCTGCAACTCAATATTAAGTTGTCTACAATTTTTTGTGCATTCAGTGTTGTTTTGAATTTATATTAATCAGATTTATCATAGATTGTCGTAAACACAAAGGCTGTGAAATCAAGGCTCAGTTGGAAACAATTCATTCTCATCTTCCTCAAACCTGCATTAATTATTCTGGCCACTTGGGGACAGTGCAACAAGCTGTAAACGAAATGTTAATGTTTTTGTGTGTGTGTGTGTGTGTGTGTGTGTGTGTGTGTGTGTGTGTGTGTGTGTGTGTGTCTATATATATCTATCTATATCTCTCTCTCTCTCTCTCTATACATATATATATAGAAAGATACATAGATATAGATATATAGATATAAAAACAGCAACAGCATTTTGTAAAGCTGTTATGGCCAACATGTTAGCAAACAACTGCAGATTTAAACATCGGCAGACACAAGGAGCTGTGTTTTTGGCCACCTGGCAAATGTAAGTCCAATATTCACTTTTTCTTTAAGTTCTATTCTGCAAGGAAAAATCTGAATAATCTGTCTTTTCAGATGCTAAATGCTAAATGCACCGCTATGTTCACTATGTAGCTAATAGTTAAATTTGGCAGTATGTTGCGTATAATGGGTTTATTGGAGCTCTTTCACTCAAAACGTCGGCCTGCCACCGGTGGAAATAAGGGTGATGAGAGCTGTGAGTGACCCAAAACTATTAATTAAAAAAAAAAAAAAAATTTAAAACATATTACACACACACACACACACAACCAGTCAAATGAGTTAAAATAAGAAATAAGATAATAAGAAATTAAGGAGAACAGACAGATGAGAGAAAAATGACCAAAACCAAACAAAACACAAGAATGGAAAAAAACTCAAGATTTATTTGTAAAGCACTTTCCACAAAACGCCCTGTAAAAAAATTAGAGGGACTAAACAATAAACAATAAAGTTTCCTAAAAATAAATAAATAAACTTTCTACAATCCTATCCAGGTTAGTTTCACATTGGCTTTGTGCGCTGGCTGGAGTGTTAGAAAGGTTCTACCTCTAAAAGATACACATAAGCCACTCCAGCATCGTGTCTCCATGGCAACAACTTTACCGCCTCTATACACCAGTCACACTGTCTCTATGGAAACAATGCTGAGGGTCAATGTTAGTAACACAACACTACTTTTTTTTGAAACTGTCGCTGTGTGGAAAAAAGGAAGAACAAAACAAGACAATGAAAAACAAAAACTAGCAGTTCATATTGTTATCTGAAAACATGCTCCTTCTGTACTCTGACCACCACTCCCCAAAACAAAGAAAAAACAAAACAAAACAAAAATCTCCTTTTTCCCATTTCGTCTCTAGTATTTCTCTCCATAGACTGAAGCATAGTGTTGTCTCTCTGCTTATTTATCCTCTCTGACCTTTTGCCTCCATCCACCTCTACTCACATTAAGGAACTTCGAACACACAGGCACACTAAAATAAATCAAATTCTAACAGAGAATATAACAGAACAGTGTTGCACAGTGAAACGGTAACATGTAAATGTACAACTGCCTGTTAGTTCAGAAGAAGTACATCTGTCTGTGTCTGAGAAGATAACACAAGAAACTGACTGAACTCCAGTGTGGAAACCTCCCTCCCACCTCAACGAGCACACACACACACACACAAACACTCATTCATATAGCCACACACCCACAACACAAAAAAGAGCATCAGGTTTCTTTCTATCAGTCTGCTCTGACCTGAAACTGTTTGTGTCACAGTTACATGGCTTTATCAAAGTATATAGACTGAAACATTGTCTCTGAAACACTAGAGAATTAATGGTGCTCCCAGAGCTGGGCCCAGTACACTGAGATATTGATCCCGAAAGTAAGAAAGAGATAACTGACCCAAAAAATAATAAACAGCAGGAAACTAGCACAATTGTGACCCAACTTTTCAGTGATAGTCATAATACAACTTTCCCATAGAGGTATATGCAGGTCTGTCAATATGACCACATGATAATTTGAAAATGCAACGCAAAGTCAATAGCACTTAAACTCTGATAACCAGAAATCCTGTGAGGTGAAATGAGTAAGCTGCACATAGTATCCTTATGCTGATCACCACAATCAGTCTGCAGAGATAAATATATGATGCAAACAGGCTGTGAACACAAACATGACTTAACAGAAAACTTGGGGGGTTTAAACATTTTCATTACATCCAGACAAGTGATCTTAAATGGGTACTCCAGTGATTTAGAACTGCACCCCCATAAAGCTGGGGGACTTCCAAGAGATACATTTTAAAAAAGGAATGGTCAAAAAGCAGCAGAGGCTGAGATATGGTGACTTTTTTAGCCAATAGTATTGGTAGAGCTCTAATATTTCTCATAATGCAACTCAATAACATGTTTTCTGTAGCCCCTTCTATCTGGTAAATTCCTACATTGCCAGTTCCTAACACAAACTTTCTGCATTCCAAGCTGAGAGAACACTGAGCACATCACTGTGACATCATCAGGGCTATTTTCCCAAAGTTAACAAAGGTCACCGGTAGCCACAGAAGACATTTCAACTGATTTCACTGGTTGAGTGTTACTCCTCATGTCAAGAAAACTGAACTTATTGTGTAAAATCAATGGAGCACAATTTATTGACTAACCACATGGGAGTCGACCATCTTTCCAGGTGCAGTAACCCCACTTGTGATGGGAAAAACATTTATCAACAGTGTGGTCACCATGAAAAATGGAAAAACAGAAAAATCTGATCTTCATTCAGCTTCACTCACTTCCTACAGCAGCACAGACAACTTAAAAACCACAAACAATAGAGAGCAGGGCTAAAACTCAACCAAAGATGCTGAATGGTTGTGGGCATTATAGTGACTGATATGCCACACCAACCAAGACCTAGATCAGTTTGGACTCTAGGATGGAGAGCAACAACACAGACAACACAAAACTTCTAACTAAACGTGCTACAGAATTGTAATGACTGCAGGACTGAACGTTTTGAAGGAAATGCTTCATGAATATCTGAGTAGACTAATCTTGCTAAGCAATAAATTCAACTTCAACTTCTACTTGAAAGCAAAACTTTGTTCCAGGAGATTAAAAGCAGATGCTTTCAGGATTTTTAAAAAGGTCCTTGTTGCTTGTTTTAGACTTGAGATAACTCTCTTTAAAGTGTTTGCAGGTGAATGCCATCACCAGCAACAACTACTGTCAAATTCAACAGTGTGTCATTTGCCACATAAGGCACAAGTTGCTTAATACCACAGGTTTCTCGTGAAGGAAGATATTTAAGAGGAACTTATTCACAAAAAATGATAGTGAAATAAAAACAATTCATTGAAATTCATCATAAAAATACAGCATAACAGCCTACGAAGAATAATTAGTGACTAAAAATAGTCCATACCAACCACAACAACCCAAAAATGTCAGCGACTTAAGAAACAAAAGATAATTAGTTAAAAACCACAAATACACAGTAGCTTCAAACACCTGCATGTGTTTGCCTTCATCAGGTCCTTATAAGCACCCTGCAGACAGGGTGTGTGTGTGTGTGTGTGTGTGTGTGAGACAGAGAGCGAGAGAGAGAAAGAGAGACGGTTGAAAGAGATCAACAGAGGTAAAGCTTCATCAGCTGTGATGTCAGAGCCCAGAGATCACTGTAGGTGCAATCTGATTGGCTATTGGCTGAAGTTAGAGGTGAAGCCTTTTAGGACTCCTGAGGCACCACCTCCATCAGCTTCTGACACAAGGCTGTGGTCGAAACTGCAAAACACACACGAGTGACAATTATCCACAATGTCCAGTGAAATGACAGTTCCAGAAACTCAAACATGAGGCAACAAGTGTTGTACTCACAGATCCCCTGTAGCAGCCACTTGGGTTTGGTCTTCCACCACACACCCATTAAGTAGACGGGCACTCCAGTACCAATGATGCCGAAGCCAATGGCACACTCCACTGGAGTTTTCCAGAAGGAGACGATGATGAGGAAGAGGCAGGCCAGCACAAAACTCACAGGAAGCAGAATATTGACCTGCAGGAAGAAGACAGGACGGCTTTAAAAGAAACTCTAAAGGATTCATACCAGTAAGACAAAGTGAGGAGTTCCATAGCTCCTCTTACTTAAAAGAATAGTTCAAATTTTGGGAAATAGACTTAATCACTTTCTTGCCGAGAGTTAGATAAGAGGATTGACACCACTTAGTATTTCTTGGCTAGGCACAGTTACTTCTGACACATACCCTTCATTAAAATCACAATGTGTTGTTTTTAAACTTGCAGCTGTTCATCCATTACATCGTCTCTACATTTATTTTTCTCTCTATAAAATTAGTGTCATTACTGAAACATTTCCTAATTGTGTTCTATCCTATTCTCCTTTGAAACACAATTATATTTTTCTCAGAGCACTGTAGTGAGATCTACAGACTGATCCAAGCTTGTGTAAAAAAAAAAAAAATACTTAGAGTTATTTAGCCCCTTTAAAAAGTACAGTAGACATCAAAAAGTCCTTCACAAACCTCAGATACAAAACACTACCTACAGACAAAACAAATTTGCAAAACAAAACAAAAGCAATTCTAAGTAGACAGGTCTTGTGCTGCTTTTTAAATGTGTCCATAGATCTTAACACCAATGGGAGAGCAGTTCAAAGTTTAAGAGCCACAGCTTTCAAAGTCTGGTCATCTTTGGTTTTAAGTATGGAGAAACGTGCAACTAAGATACTCTGGTCAGAGACTTAGAAGATTTATCAACTCCAGACTCCTGTAAGCAAGAGATACAAATGGCCTGTGTTTTGGAAATGGTCTTCAGTTGCTAAAAGCAAGAGTGAAGTTTGACTTCATCTGCTTCATGTTCCACTGTGTTTACCAGCTAGTCAATACCTTTGTCTGTCTGTTGTTTGGTGCTGAGCTGTTAGTGTAAAGTGAAAAAAGCTGCCCGCTGTGGCCAAAAATTATGCAATGAGAGCAGTGAGAGTGAACCAAAACAGTAAAGTTGCAGGTTAGACAACCAAAACAAAATGCTGAAAGACACTAAAGCACTCCGTATAGGCGAGGGGGACTGCAGAGTCTGGTGATAATTCTTTGTGGGTCTGTCACTATAAGTGATCCCTTTCACATTACACACTGTCATTTGATACATTGTTATTTTAATAATATTGATTATAGCCACTTTAAGCACAGTGTCCATATACTTTTGTATACTGTTGGTCTCAGGCTGTTTTTCATGGTTTAGACTAGGGCCTCTTTTCTCCAGCAAAAAGTTAACATTAATGCTACAGCATACATTGATATTTTAGACAATAGTGTGCTTTCAACTGTGTGGCAACAATTTGTTGAAAGCCCTTTTCAGTTTTAGCTTGACAATTTCCTCATGCACAAAGCCAGGTCCATAAAGCAATGTTATTCCCAGTTTACTTTGGAAGAACTGGATTGGCCTGCACACACTGGAGCTCTGGCGAAAACTTCATTCAGCATCTTTAGGATGAACTGGAATGCCAATAGTCAACCTCACTAATAGACCTCCTAAACTCGATGGGAGCGAATCCCTGCAGCCAGATTCTGTGTCCTGGTGGAAATTCTTCCCAGAAGAGTGAAAGATTTTATTGCAGGAGATTAATTCCAATGATTTTGGAATGACATGTTCAACAATCATTCATGTAATGTTCAGGCATCCGCATACTTTTGGCCATGTAAACTGGATGTGAATTGGTTAAACTACCAGGTTACGGATATAAAATATCTCTTAAGTAAAGACATTAATTAGTAAATTAATTGTGTGATTCTCTGGCAGCTTTGCAAAAAATCTGTTGAATGAATGTGACAGAAAAAGAAAGGTGAAATAGAGTGGGAGAGCGAAAGAGCGAGATAGAGGTCAGCAGGGAGACAGTGTCATCACTGTCCCACCACTCACTAACTCCCTCACTCACTCACTCACAGCACTGGGCCAAAGATAGACCCACCTCTGACCAATACACAAGGCCCTGCCAGCAGGCGGATGAGTAGAGTCAGGGCTGCCATTCGGCGCTAATAAGAGATACGCAAACGCAGCATCACACGAGAAAACTCACATCCTCACATGCAGACAAAGTACAACAATAGCACAATGGCCCTCTTTGTGTTGGGGAGTCCTGCAGCAACTGGTCTGGCCAGAAGACACAGCGTTCTTCCTCTTGTGCACACAGACACAGAAACAGAAACAGAAACAGAAAAAGAAACACACACACACACACACACACACACACACACACACACACACACACACACACACACACACACACACACACACACTACACACTACTAACAAGCAGGCCTCAACTCCAGCTGACAAGCATCCAGCTTCTCTTCTGTCTTTTAATCTGCGATCAGCCCCTATTCATCTGAGCTCTACTGAATGGATCTTTGTTGTTTGCATGAGACAAAGAAGAAACATTTCCTGCTGCCAAAGCTAACTTGAGTGGAAGTCAATGGGGACAAAGACCAAGTGAAACTTTAATGTCCACTTGACTATCACTGCATATCTGTCCATGTCCCTCCTTGATCAACTTTATCACCAGTTTGGGTAAAAATGAGTTTGAACTGATCCTCTCCTGCAAAGTCTGGGTATATTTCAGCAGTAAGTCAGAAAAAAAAAACATCAAGCCATATCCATTACCGTTTGCTTCTTGTGTTCTGATTGGCTGGCTGCATTAAGTTTCACTCACCTTGATGGGTCGCTCCAACTCAGGCTTCTTATAACGTAGCCACATCATCCCAACTATTGCCATGGCAATGCAGAGCCAGTTGAAAAAACTGAAGAAGTTTATGACAGAGAAGATGTCGTTGGAGAAGGCGTAGAGCAGTGTCATCGCACACTGGAGACAGTGAGAGAGAAGCAATTAGGTGCAAAGAAAGATAACAACCAATTACCTTTCTCATCAAGCCAGAGCTGTAAAAATACATCCTAAATTTAAACTCTGATAGCTTATTTATCATTGAGGATGTCAGGTAGGTCAGGAACCACTGTCTCCATCTGTGATGCTAAGCACTCAATGCTCACATTTTCAGATTTTGTGGGTGGCATTTCTTTCTTTGTTCTGACATGGTACTATCACTGGTAAGTTCTTATAGTACAAAAGCAACCACACACCAAGTTTTTAACGTAGCTGTAAAGGTTGTCATGAATTTGATATGGGTTTTATCATTATTGTGTGTGGGAGAGTGCAGCAAAAAGGTTTAGTTTCTAGTTAGTTTCTGGTAAAATATTGCTAATTGTTGTTTTATATATCCTTATAATTCATTACCACTGTAAATCAGTGAAGTGGTACCCATCTGATTAAAAGACTCAAAAGAGATTTACTTGATTTTATGAATTCATAGTGCAAGATCCCTGTGATCTAGAGTACAGTAATTAGAAAATAAGAGTACATACAGTGAATATAAGTGAGGGCAGTGGTGTCAGCAGAGTGGGGTGGATCATTGACAGCAGACTAGGCAGGTGACCCTCCCGAGAACCCACAAAGAATAACCTGAGAGGGAAGAAAAGACATGGGTGATTGCAAACAAATAAATTATTCTAATTAATTCAGTTTTACAGACAAGGAGATTCAGGGTGATTTTGCAGATTTCTTTGCACTTACCAAGTCTAAAACTTGGTTAGATAGTCTCGAGTGTTTCTGAGTATGTTTTTTATATGCTGTGTTTGTGTGTACATGTTACCTGGATGATGTGAACAGAGAGCCGTTGACTGATCCAAAGCAGGACAGACCTACAAACACTGGGATGATCCATGCCATTGGACCCAGGTGGGAGTTACCAAAATCCTGCAAGACACCACAAAGACAGGACAGATGTGATAATAAGTAGTTGAGTATACCAGTAAAGTAGGCCCATTCACTATAGACCAAAATTGTCCCTCATAGTGACTCTTGGTGAGGTAGTGACTACTCCTAGGGCTAGTTGGTCTACTACTGTAGCTGGTGAGCTAACTGTAAACGTGTTAGGAACACGCTAGCGCTCTCTTCTTTTTATTTTAACTGTACTGTGACATTTACTCCCCCTGGTATTTTTTTGGGATTGTACATCATTTTATTTGATAAAGAATTATTGAAGGGAGAAAAAAAAGCTCTCCGAGACGGTTAGCTGTCCGTTAGCTAGCTTATTAGGTTAGTCACAAACAAGGCTATAAGTTCACATAGTTAAATTAAAAGACCTATTTTTATCAGTTTCTTTTTCATAGCTGTCTGCAAACCACTCCTCTTTTGTGGAGCTGTGTATATTTCAGAGAAGGGTTAAATAAAAGTGGATGGTGTAATGAACAGCTTCTTTCATTTAGGACTCTATGGCTCTCTGTTTCCTCAGAGGTTTGTGCTGTAAAGTTTGCTCCTGGGCGATGACGTTCACCTAAGTTAAAGTCGACAAAAAAAACAATTCTTCGCCCCTGAGTGAATTCCAGTTTTAGTGATTGCACATGCAGTGTAATTGATTTTGCTGTGAAATTTCACTGTTTTAAATGCTGATGTGACTAGACTCTCACTTTGTTATGGAGTATTATATATAAACACAAATCCTCTATATATAAAGGATATCCAGAGGGAAGCCAAAGAGCTATGATTTAGACAATGGATCAGTGATGTACCAGGAACACATTAATGATTTTTGATTCTGTTTAGTGTGTTTGGTAGCCTTCATACAAAGAAAATAGCTGAAGCACTCACCACAGCCACAGCCTCTGAGGAGAGCATCTGATCTGGGGTGAGAGTGGTGAAATATGCCAAGTTGGTCAGAACATATACTGCTGTCACTATGGGCAGAGAGATGATGATGGCTCGGGGAAGGTTTCTGAGGAAGACATACAAACAGTATGAGTTATAACTCAAATTACAACTACAGATTATCATTAACTCCCCTGCAAACAAGTCTGTATTTCAAAATATTGATGGCATGTAATTCAGTGATTAATACTCACTTGTAAGGCTCAATCATCTCCTCAGTAACAAAATTCAAGTAGTTCCTGGAAGCAGAGGGCCCGACAATTAGACACAGTCCAGTAACGTATATACCAAACTGATATATTGCATATTGTACAACTCTTTTGTATACGTTTAAGTGTAAAAAAACATGTCACTGATTACAGTACAAAAAACAAGCCCTACATTATCAGTGATATGTAGATTCACTGATTTCGTCAAACACTTCATTAAAAATGACCTGTCAGAACAAGTGGAAGTGGGGAGAAGAAGGTGAGAGCTATTTTTTATTTTTTTAGTTTACTTAAAATTTCTACTTCATTTAGACCAAGAAAGCAATTCTACGTAGGTTTAGAGTGAAAAGAAAAAAGACTTTATCGATCCCCAGAGAGTAAATTCACAAATAAATTTCAGTCAGTATAAAGGAATAGAAGGAAGTTGGCTGGGTAATAATTTGACAATTTGACAATTCCATGGAATTTTATCATGATGATTAGATATCATTTACTAATCTACAAATCGTCTTTGTCCAAAGTATAATGATTCATGGTTACACACTGTGTCCATTTATATCCTTTATATCATCTCACCATGATGTGTCAGTAAAAAATTATAGAATGAGGAAAATCAGAAGGATTAGCATTTTAATTTGTGTGATCCTAAATGGGAAATTGGATATTAAATGGGCCGTGCAGTGGCATGCAGTCTGATCACACAAGTGGTTGGATGTATTAACTCACCAACCACCATAGGCAAACAGACCACTGTACAGTGCCAGACCGATATTTCCGAATTCATATTTGGATCCCTTGAAGGAATTCTCTGGAAGAAGTCCATCTGTGTCACCTGGAGAAGATGGGGAGAGGACAGTGAGAAAGACTTGGGTTAATACAAATAAAACCCAAATCCAGAGGAGGACCTTCTAGAGGACTTGTGATGGGGAACAATAAATGAAAAATGTATCTGTATTTACCCAACACACGATAACAGACACCAGGGGGGAAAGGAAAATATTCATCTTAAATACATTCAGCTTAAATCTGTCTCAGTATGTGGATCAGTGAAGGTCTGCAGAATTTATTGGAGTTAAGACAGGACGAGAGGGTCAATAAGTGACCCAGACTATGGCATGACTCTGTGGATCAACCTAAGGCATGGATGGATCTTAGGGACAAACAGAAGGGGCTACAAGAAGAGAGAAACATCAATTATTAGTAAAAAGGTTTATTGCCTTTCTCAAGGGGGAGAGGCGTTCTATTCTACTTACATATCTCAGCCATTCTGAGGATTAACAACATTTTTTCACAGCCCCTCCTGTCTGACCTCCAGGTTTCTGCTGGTTTGTGCCACATTCCTGACAAACCTGCTCCCCACAACATTAACACACATTCCCAGACACAGCGACGGTTGCTAAACCAACTGCCCTAGGCAGTGTTGCTACTGGGAGGGTTAGCCCTAAGCCACTGTGCAGTGTGGGAAATGCCTGATTACTGCGCTGTCTGTCTTGTCTGACTATCTCATGTTATGCTCTACCCATAATCAGAGAGACAAATGTATGACCACAGTGTCCCGAGACCCCACTGCCCCACCTGGACAGAAATGTTCCGTGTACCAACCAGACATGAGAGCTGTGCTGGGGGTCTCTGGGTCCTGGTTGTAATGGTTTAATGTTCATGGCTATAAATGAAGCTCCTTAACTCAACTTGTTAATTGTTGGAAGGTGAACCGTTGGCACAGTCTGAGGTCCTGAGCACACAGGACCAGGTTTTTATCAAGGATATCTTTCTACTTTGCGCCGTTCGGCTTTCCCAAAACCCCGACCAGTTTCCCTGTCCCTGCTGGTGTATAAACAACCCCACTGCATGATGCTGCCACATCCATGTGTCATCATTGGGATAGTATTGGGCAGGGAATGAGCAGTACCTGGATTCCTCTAGACATGACGCTTATAATTGAGGCCAAACACTTTAATTTTGGTTTCATCAGACCACAGAATCTTGTTTCTCACAGTCTGAGGGTCCTTTAGGTGCTTTTTTGCAAACTCCACCTTGTTAATACATTAAGAGAAACCCCGCAATTTATAAAACATCTATTGTATATCAGTATTAGCCTAAAAATCCAGTATCCATTTGGCTCAAGACATTATACTCAAATCTTTTCCATCTCCAGACACAAATGGATAGCCCTAAATATTGTATCAGTACAATTGGCCTAAAAAAAACTATAAACTTAACTAAAATTGTTATTCCCAAAAAGCATGATTTACAGAAATGTGTTGTGTTTAAAGTGCCATACACATAACACCAAGTTCAAATGAGAGATATTTGGCATACAGCCATACACCTCCAATTTTAGTATTTTTCTTGTAAGTACTGTAACAGCAGGTTTTACATGTCTGGGAGGAAGAACAGATATTTTACATGACAGAGATTTTAAACTCTGCTGTGTACTGAAATGTTATATGTCAGATAATCTGTATAAAACAGTGTATATACAGTATATAAACCATTCAGCCACAGCATTAAAATTGGTAACTGGTGTTAAAGTTGTGGCTGAACTCATGTGACCATCATACTCCCAAGGCCTCTTTTGCCCATCTCTTTACCCAAACATGCACATGACTAGTACTCAGGACCGTCTGCTTCTAAACCCTCAGCTCACCTCACATTTTCTGTGAGGCTTGAACAACTGATTGGTTACTAACCTTTACAGCTATTTATGTTGTTAAAGTCTAAATCCTTACTGACTCCTGATCTTATCTTTCCTCTTTCAGTCCTTTTCTGCTCATCCTTAATTTTGTGAGATGAGGACTCTATTAAATAAATATGTTCATCTTCAACCCTCTTGTCTCCCTGTGTTTAGCCTTTCCTCTTTCACTCTGCAACTTACAACTGTATTCCGTCTTCTCTTTCTCCTCCATTGCCTTCCACTATGCTGGTCAGGATACACTCCAAGCTTTGATCAGCTAGTCACATAATACCAGTGCCAGGCAGTGAAAGTGAGACACACACACACACACACACACACACACACACACACACACACACACACACACACACACACACACACACACACACACACACACACACACACACACAGACACAGAATGAAATATGCATGGACACTGCAGAACACACACACTCAAGGTGCACACAACAAAGACTGAATGAAGACAACCTGAGTGCCTACCTCTAGTTACTGAGTTTAAATTAGGTCTGGTTTAATAATAGGGACTAGAAGGATTTAGGCACTAAATTCCTGAACTTTGGAAAGAGAAAGGCTAGCTGGTTTCCCCTGCTTCCAGTCTTTCTGCTAAACTAGGCTAATCTCCTCCTGGCTGTAGCTTCATAATTATCACATGGATCAGTATCAATCCACTAATCTAACTCTCTGAAAGAAAATGAATGTGTATTTCCTAAAACATTGAATTATTCCTTTAAACAATGTCTAAAAACTTAAAAATTTCCTCTCATGTTTTTATTTTTGTAATTACACAATGACAATTGGTCATTTCCTTAGTCCAAATATTATTAACATGCTTTATATGGATTAAGCTCAGTCCACACAGCAAATTTAAGGCAATTCAGGTGCATAATTGGCAGTGACTGAGTTTAAATTCAATTTAAAGAGACAGTGGATCAAGTAAAGGCAAAGGCATTACATGGATTAGACCTACTCTTAAGACTTGAGTGAATGGCGTTCTATGTTTTTTGAAACAAAAGGGGGAAAAAAATTCTTTTCACTAAGTAGTATATTTACAATGCCTGATTCAGTTGGAACCCTACCACTGCACAAACACAAACCTTTTATTCATAAACACCACAGAGAAAGCTGTCGCTGGTATGTGAACCAGCAGTGGAAACCCACTTCAAGATGGACATTTACATGAGGTTGGAAAATACTGGTGTGCAAATCTAATGTGTATCACATTTTGTATTAAATAAACTATGTTAGAGAGATAAAGAATAAGAAGCTGATAGGGAAATCCCCGCATCATAGATGGAGTATGACAAGATGAAACTAAAGTAAATCAGAGGTGAGTTTTGGAAGGTATTTGCTAGAAAGAGATCAGTCTCCATGAGTGTTTCACTTCCAAACAGGTTGAACAGGTGTCAGACTGAGAAAGCAGGGGTTTATTTGAGCTAATCAGATTACACTCGCCTCTAATCTGAGACACCATTAGACTCTGACATTATGCGCCACAAAGCTCCATGAACACACACACACACAGGATGAATTCGGTATGTAAAACACTAGCTGAGAGCACAGGTAGTGTGGCAGAGATGTACTAGTTTAATATTGCTCAGGATGAGCAGAGAGTGTGTGGTGTCAGTTTGGTTTGTCTTTACACATCACCATATAAACTAGATTGAAACTAGTGTGCATCTCTACATGATCATACAAAATGAGACACTAAGCAGTGAGACTCATGTGCTCAAGTTTCCATTATTCACACAAGGATTCCTTTTGTATTAATGACCTTAATTCAAATAATCCAATTTCAATTAGACTGAAACCCATTACCTAATTCAATAAATGAGCAAAACAATTTGTTAAAAAGTTTTGTTCCTGAAACACGACCCGTTGATCAAATTCCCCAACTTTTCCAGTCTGGAATGCACCTCTCCAAATGATTATTTATTTTAGAAATTCAATGCTTGTTAACAATAACTGTATACTCTATAAATCACTCAATAACCACTCCAACTAGCAAACACCAGCCAGAGAGGACCGCAGCACCAAGTGAGGTGTCAGTGGAGACAGCCTGCTAGGTGAGTTTGTTGATGTAATCTCAGCCATGTACCCAGTCTTTTTCTAAATCTACATAATCTCAGGTGTCTCAGATAAACAGTTATTAGAAGCACTATGATGAAAAAAAGACTGATGTTAAAGATTTACCAACGGCATCAGACTCAGTACCAAGTCAGGGGGCTGACTTTTGAAATGGCACTTAGGAAAGGCCCAGAATTACAAATGTGTAGAATTACTCTTCATGTTCCAGCTACATACCTAAACAGTTATTAGACAGGCTGTTTGCAGTCAATTTATGTGGATTAAGATCAGTTCAAGAATGAAAGCCAGAAGCAGCTCCTCCTTCTGCCAAAGGATGAGGAAGAAGACCAGTTAGAGCTCATGCATGTTATTTATTTGAGATCAATGGGATCCAACTGATCCACTGGACATCAGGGAGGATAGACAAAACATTATTGATAGTTACTAACAATTCATCATGGGAACATTATCAGCAACTTTGTGTTTTTTAGACATACAGGCCACTGATCCCTGTGCAGATTTGGGACTGACAGTGGTGCAGATTTCAGACTACTATTTAAAGAAAATGAAGTATTCAATTTTTGAAAATCAACAAAGTCCAGTTTCTTTATTGTGAAAGTGGCCAAAACTCAGAATTTATGTTGTCAGAATAAGAAAAGCACAGAGGGTAAACTCTATAGTCACTGATATGCTGTATATTGGCCAGTGAGGCTGACTCTTTATTAGTCAAATTGTATCTAAACCTCATCAATACAAACCCTTTCTTGCTATTCAATTATTCAGTCGTGTTATTTATTAGGATTAAACGCTATGTGGACATTCATATACGACAGTTTCTTTAATGATGTTAAAGTTTTACTATATGTAGCATTAATGTTAAGATGTATAAGGCAATACTTTAAACCAAGTCAAGCTCTAACCCCGCTCTCCATTTGATTCCAATACCTAAGATGAACCCTCGCTAAGAGCATGTTTTACACAGAATGTGTAACTACTTAAAACTTGCTTACGCTTATGTCATTACATCCACACGCCCATCCACTGGCTTTAACAGGTCTTTTTGTCTAGCATCATGGTAACTCGTTTCTCTTTAAAAGGTCAGCACTGGCAGGGAATTTTTTTTTTTTTTTAAGCTGACCCAAACTCCAATCAACCAGCTACAAATAACTTATCTGTATACAACTCTGAAAAAAGAGGACATGCTGAAGTGTCCTGACACACTCAGTTTTACAGAAACTACTGCACCAGCCTGCCTCTATCAAAAATTGCATGTAAATCTATGTGTGTGTGTCAATTCAGGCATTTTTTATTTCATTGTTATTTTGACGTGAGAATGCTCCATACATATGTTACAATTGACATAGCTAAAGCATTTTATGTTATTTGTACTGTGGCCCCTTGCTGCTAAACCGCCAGTACAAAACTAGTTTCCCATGAAGTACCACACGTCTTTCTTTCCTTCTCAGTCGCTCTGCCTCTTCCTCTTGTTCCTCCCCACCTTCTCTTACTCCAACCTCACAGACACTTTCCTCCCTCCGCTACATCTCTTTCTGCTCGGAACAATTCCATTCAGCATTGAGGTCCTCTTTGACCCCCAGTCAGCTGATCTGAGACCTGTGACCACTGATCTCCACAACAAGCAGGCAGTCTGTCATTTCACCCACTATGCATGTGTGTTGAAGGACTGAATTTGGATTTGGACTGCCTTTCATTCAGAAATTTTAAGCTCCAGTGGCTGCAGGTATAACATCTCTTAGCCCTAGCATGTTGGAGAAATAACCCCCTAAAAATGGTTCTAGTTTGGCTCTGATTTAGTGATATAGACCCGGTATAAAGAGGATACCTTCACATTTTATACAGCAGCAGCATCAGCAAGGTAAAAGCTGGGCTTGTATTTTAACAAATATCAGCAGTTTTCATGAAGGCAAATTTAAGACTTTAAGACCTTTTAGCACTGCCAGGAATTGAACGACAGAGAAAACTGACCCCTCTGAATGAACATGAAGTATTTCATTAAAATTTTAAACTAGAAATGTGCAGAGTAATGTTAAGTGTTAGGGGACTTATCCCCTAACACTTAACAGTTAACATCATAACGCCAGTTGTTTTCAGTAAAACAGAAAAAAAACAAACAAAAAAAAAAAACACTTGATTGTATTGGGTCTTTCTGTATATATCACATATAAATAAATCAAATCACAAAATCATTACATATTGAAAAAATGCAACCTCTAAATTGTATTTAGCACTACAGTACTTTTAAGTTTCTATTTTCTTTATTCTTTTAAATTTAGACAAGTTTGTAGATTGTTTCAAATGCTTTAAGCTCCTATAGATACCATCAAAACTATAGGTTTGGTGTTGCAATTTGAGTTAAACTGAGACTGTCAAGAAAACAGCTACATTTCAAAGCTAAATTTCAGCTAGACTAGGGTCAATGTCAGGTGTGAGGTCAGAGGGTAGGAGGTCATGAGTGAGCTCAGTGCTCCACACAGAGGAGAAAACAGTTTACTGCTGTGGTCAGCTGCTCTCCATAATCACCCCTCCAACTTAACTTCACTGTAAACTCAGTGACTTTCACATTTTTTTCTCTCGAGACATTTTTTAAAGGCATCTCTCTTTAAACTACAAATTACATCACAACTGAGTAAAAATCTGATAAAATACCACCTACTGTCAGCTTCTTTATACTAATCCATAACACTGTTTACTTTGTGATTACATTCAATCTGCAAGACTTGGTCTTGGTGTCCCACACTGACTCATTCACATTCAGCACACATACTTGTTGACTTCCCTTTCAGTCGGTTCCCATTCTAATTTTTTTCTACCATCAGAGCACAGATTTACTATGATCGAATGCTTATCTAATGGAACCCTGTTTTCTATTTGCCTCTGTGTCTCTCTCTGAGGAGTTGAGCAGGTGAAAGCTTTGCCGCAGACAGGAAGAGAAGCAGCCATAGGAGCACAGCAGCGTTTGGCAGCAAACACAGACAGGCAGCAGGAGGGATATAAGCCTACAGTTACCAGGTAGAGGGTTTTTTTTTTTTATCATTGGAGGGGAAGCAGAAGGTATTATGCCACCTTTGATATGTAGCACCGCAAACCATAGTAGTCTAATTTCTGTGGCATGAACCCTGTGAACCCCAAAGTCTTGGTTAAGACAGCCTTCCTCTAGAGGGCAAAGTTTGATTCCCTGAGCTCACTCCCTGTCTGGATTAGACATGTTAACATACCTTCTTCAGTAAAACTCCAATAGGCTGATCATTCATAGTGAGTTCTTGCTTGTTGTGTTACAGTCTTTGTGTGATTCAGACTTCTAGCGGATAATGAGTAGATTTCCAAACTAAAGGAGCTGTGTTCTACTTAAGAGTCATTGTCTGGTTTCTCTGTGCTGTCCTCTTGATTCTGGCTACACTTCACAACATCCTGTGACCTTAATGAGGGTTCGGCCCAACTCCAGGAAGCTAAACACCAGCTACTCTGCCTACGCAGATTCACTGCTCACATAGAGCAAAGACAACAGGCTGCACTGAGATCAACTTTGGCCAGAATGGGATTTCAATGCCAGAAATCGACCAGATATTGTCCCAGAAGTGGTGCAACACAAATTTGGAATAACTGGGGTTCAAAGAGATAAAAGGTTTATGGGGCTATGCCATCATAGCCTCCTAGATTACACAAAATCTCCTCAGTTAAATCTAATTTGTCTTTGATTTCAGGATTATTTTAATAAGAGGACTGTTATCTTTCATATTGACTTGAGAGAAATTGTATTTGCATATGAGATCAGTGTTTTCATGGCAATTATCTTCACAGGAACAAACAAGAACCAAAAAAATTAGCAGAGAAAATCTTTCTGTAATCAACAAAATCAAATAATCTAATTTAAGGAGTCCCCATCAGAAAGTGTGGTTTACGGGTACAAATCAGCAGGGAAGATACTTTGCAAAAAGGAATAGAATTGCTTGAGTCAAATTGACCACTTCCTGTTTCAAGTCACGTGGCACAAACTGTACAAATGGTATACTACCTGCATTAAGTACTGAATATAAATATGAGTGTGTACTACTGTATGTGAATGGGAGTTTTGTAAACAACTGCATGTTTTTTTTCAGTTGTATGTATTTAAAGGCAATTGTTACTTTTATGGCATCTGCATTAACAAACAACAAACAATTTGCAAGGAGCACTACCTCTTAAGGGTGTGTCTTTCAGACCTTAACTTTTTTGATTAGGATCTTATTGTATTCTAAACTGAACATTTCACGTGCCCAGGAAAGCAAACAATTTTTGGCACTTGGGAAAAAAGATTCATTTCCGAAATGTAATGTAACATCCAAAGATTTGATTATTTTTATTTCTACCATTTGTAAATTCAGCTTTAGACAAGAATGAATTACCGTCACGGTGGATATTTTGATTCCTTGTCACTAAATTTACCTCTAAAGTGATTTTTTTTCACAATTTAATGGCCTAGGTGATCTGAAATCCAATGGTTTTGATGATCAAAATTGTAACCTTTTTGTTGCTTTTAAAAGAATTTTATGTCAAACATATCCTTTTTCAGTGCTAATACTTACCTGTCCCATACACGTGTGTATTCTAAAGTATTGCATGTTAAGCAAAATTCAAACTAGACCAAAATGAGTAAAATATATCTAGTTGTGGTATTATTATTTTCTTATTTTGATATACAGTATGCCATAATTCAAAAGCAAATCGATAATGTAATCAATAAATAATTTGGTTATCTTTTAATTACAGATTGTATGAAATTATTAATTTGGACAACAGAAATTTGTAGAATAATAACTTGATTAATTTATATCATCACAATAAACTTATGCTGGTAAGTAGTTTTAATTCTTCTTCTGTCTGTAATTCAACAATTCAAGATGTTCATTTTATCTTATCATAGTACTGATGAGTAAATCCTATAGGCTATTTACTTTTTAACTATTGAAAGTTGTGATACTAGTGGTGATGGAAGGGGCCGTTAACAACGGTCATGATCCTCGGAGGGGGCAACTAAAGCACTTGCACTAACAGTAACCCTGTGAATTTGTGTGTTTGTGTATTTGTGTGTATTTAGGTGTGCTTGTGGAGAATACCTTGGCCAATCTTGACAAAGCCAATAATGATGATAAGTCCGAGTGCTAGAAGTTTGGCTGCAGCAAAGAAGTCCTGTACTCTGGTTGCCGCCTTCACACTGTAGCAGTTCACAGAGGTCAACAAGACTGCAAAACAGAAACACAGACAAAGAATAATGAATAGAGAGTAAGAGATAAAGACTTTAAGTGGTGCAATCCTTATTAAACAGCTCTTTGGTGTAACTTTCGTGGGTTCTTCCCTTCAACCACATGAAAGATCTCTTCAGACTCTCTCAAACATACACACTGAATAACAGCGTGCCTACACCACCATAGCGTCTTCAGTCAGTCTGCAGGACACTGAGCGACTCATACTGGGCATATGAAGAACTAACTTTTCCTTGCAAGTTTTTTTTGAAATTTTTGTATGTAAAACATAATTTCACACATTTTAAAATAGTTTTTAACAGGTTTCCTGAACCCCAGTTGATTTTCTACTTGAATGTGAGGTACTATGGGTGTCTGTGTGCGTGTGTGTGTATATTTGTGGTTCACAAAACACGATGCAAGCTGGAGAAGAATTCAGAGATGGTAAACAAATTTTTGAGGGAATAAAATCCTTTCCACCATACCCTTCTGTCTTTAAACTTCACATGTACAGTATTGGTACCCAGCCCACTCTACCATACACAGAACACACACATTCAAAGCGACCCCTTACGCTGGAACCCATTAAAAGTGATTAACTAAAGCAGCAGGTCCCTTCAAAGCTCCTAAATCAGGTCGGAGCCACAACAGAAGAACGAGACAGACCACAATGAGGTTCTGTGTTAAAGAGACCATGACAAAGAGAGAGAGAGAGGCGCCGAGTACAGTAGAGGGCTGAACACACAGAGCCTGGCATCCAAACTCATACAGGCATGCACACACACACAACTGGCTAATATTTGAGAATATTCATGTATGTGCGTACATGTATGCACAAACTATAAATACATACTGAAACACATTGATTTCAATTACATAAATTCCCAAAGACATGGGTCAAATGGAACAATGACTCACACCAAAATAGACCTATGGAGTGGGGGTGTGTGTGTGTGTGTGTGTATGTGTGTGCGTGTGTGCGTGTGTGCGTGCATGCGTGCGTGAGTGTGTCTGTGTCTTTCATAGGCTACTTTTGGGGACAAATTTCAGACTAATGACCACTTAACTGGGCACAGCTTGTCCAACTGGTTACAAAAGCTGTGTCCCCATTTGGGAAAAGGCTGATTGTTGGGTCAGTGGTTAAGATTAGCCAAGTAGTGGTTGTGGTTAAGGTTAAGGTAAGTCTCCAGGAAATTAATTTAAGTCTATATAATGTTCCCAAAAGTGACCAAGGTCAATATATGTGTGTGTGTGTGTGAGTGTAGACATTTGGCTTTCAGAACCACAGTGACCCTGACCACTCCGCTGCCTACATCACAGGCATGCACATGCACACTCAAGCAAGCAATCCTCATAAAACACACATACAAACACAAAACAGGACAGCATACAACATATTGTTAAAGATAAATTCAATTTTTTTTGTTTTTATAAGTATCTAATTAACGCATATCCTCAAATTTAGAACAAAGAAAAATGCAATGTGATTATTTAGTAGCCTACAGTATGTGGTCTCCAGTAATAGGAACTCCCCTGCTAATATTAAAACACAAATAATTAATGGGACATTTTAGATTTCTTAATTTGATTTTGAAGATTTCACCAAGGAATGGGCCCGCCGAATTCACTTTTTTAAATTTCATTATATTTAAGTACATTTTATTTCATATTTACAGACACTATGGTCTTTCTGCCTTGTCAAATCCAGATAATGTCTGCAAATTTTAGTATCTTTACTCTTTACTCGAGGCTTAATGTTGTTGTTTCTCAGTTTTGTAATTCACAGGCAGTTAAATTAATTAATTTTTGCAAAGAAGAAAAAATGAAATCAAACCCACTCGTTAAATATTAAGTGAAAATTAAAATATAAGTAAATTCATTTACCATAAATGGTTTTTAATGACTGGTGATGCATACGAATTTCCTCCATCCTCACCGGAGCTGATGTAATAACGCAGCGTTTTTCACCACTGTTTGAGGCTGCGCGCGAGGATGGTACGCAATATGTTCGCTTGTACGTCTCACTGGCATTACACGTGTTCCATAATATCGCACTGAGGCTACTTATGTAAACTGTATGTATGTGAGCTGAGTCAGTGATCTCTGTCTGTGTCCCTTGAGTTACATAGGTGGGTTCATTTTGACAGACCACCACAAACAGGATGTGTAATCCACCTTTATGTCTACCGCTCGAGAAACTCATCACACAACAACAACATAACAACGCCTAGAATTGCATCATCCCGAGCAGCATATTACGAATACTCACGGATGCAGAGGCAGGCCACCAGCTTGGCCCCGGTCTCCGGCACTGGGCACTCGGGGAACAGGGGCTTGAGGAGGTAGGTGGCAAAAACGTAGGCGACGATGTACTGCGAGGACGGCCGGATGATAAGCAACTCGATCCAGAGTTTGAGGAAAGCCGGCAGGGAGCCGTACACTTCCAGGATGTATGCATAGTCCCCACCGGATTTGGTGATGGTGGTCCCCAGCTCCGCGTAGCAGAGGGCTCCGACAGTGGAGAAGACCCCGCACACCGCCCACACTATTAGGGACAGACCCACCGAGCCAGCCTCCCTCACCACGCCGGTTGGTGTGACGAAGATGCCAGAGCCTATGATGGTGCCCACGATGATGGCCACGCCGTTCACCAGGGTGATGGTCCTCTTCAGGGCAACCCCGTCCTCCCCTCCCTCTCCTCCAACGGCGTTGTTGGGGCTCTTGGCGTCGCCTCCCAATGCTACACCCTGGCTGGAGTCTCCCTGCTCCCCACCGCTACCCGGGGACAGCATCCTCTGCGTGACCTGCTTGTCCTCCTCACGGTCTGCTAAGGAATTTGAGTTTCTCTTTTTTAGCCCAGACATCGTTGGCCGAGTTTCCTCTTTCTTCTTCTTCACTCGGAGAACAGAAAGCTTCCCGCTTTGCCGACTCTCTCCCTCTGTGGCCGGTGTGTTCCTCCTCTCTCTGTCGGTGCGGTGTGTAGTCTGATGCCGGCCGGGCTCAACCACGAGGAGTTTTCGATGTGTCTGTTGGTGTGACTCAGAGCAGCGTGCTTTCTCGCATCCCCACTCTCTCAGTGTACAAAGGAACTATGAAAACTGGCATGACTACCCTCCTTTGTCAAGGCCAGCCCCTGCTTTTAGTTTGGCGTCTCCTCACTAATACCCGTATCAGTCCTTTCCCGCTCTCTAGCGATAGAGAGCGGTACTACTCCACTACTGAGCACCACCCTCATCCCACACTTCCTTTGGTTTCGAGGCAGCACATAGCAATAGGTTTGACGTTATATTCCAAGACTCGGGAGTAAATTCTGGTGGAAGGGAAGTCTGTTTCCCCATCGATATGTGTCTCCCCTTACCTAGACCAGAACCTAACCTCTCATGACGCTTAATCTGACCCCAGCCTTATCTACTGCCAAGTCTTGGAATCTACTGTTTGAGACCTCAGACAGATATACTGTACACCGTATCATCCATGCATAAAATGAAATACCAGAAATACAGCACAAGAGCAAGAGGCACCCAGCGATATGGATTCAATCCACCAGCTGGACTGTTTTAATGGTGTTGTAATTGTCAGAACGAGATTCTGAAAATAGCCTGAGGCGAGTTGACTTTCCCAGGAATGGGGATCCAGAACATCTTGTATCACTTACAGATCTAGCCAATCCTCTTCAAATCATCGCATAACCCAGTTTCTTAGACTGGAGTTTAGAAACATCTGACTCATGAGGGAATTATAGGGTGTCACCAATTGATTTAAGGAATGTAAAGTTTTTATCTGCAGCAGCCACTTTGCATCCCTCCTAGGTTTGCCCTGCAAAAGTTGAAAGTAAAATATTAGCCTATTATGGTAATTCCATTTACTATTTTTTTAGCAGGGAATTTACTTTGCAATGGCAGATCTCAGCTCTCTCCAAAGATTTTCAATGGGATTTAGGTCAGGGCTCATTGCTGGCCAGTTTAAAACTGTCCATCTTTTCCTTTTCAACCATTCTATTGTGCTGCTGAATGTGTATCTTGGGCCGTTATCCTGCTGAAAGACCCAAGACCTTTGCTTCAAACCTAGTTTTCTGACCCTGGGTGACACATTTAGTTCTAAAATGCCTTTGTAATCTTCTGATTTCATCATTTATTTGATACATTCAATGCCTCCAGTAGCAGCATGATAGAAACTCCACTATGTTTTACAGTAGGTAGGCTGTTCTTTTCCTTATGGGCTTCATTTCGTCGCCTATAAACAAACTGATGCACTGCATTCCAAAAGAGCTCTACTGTGGTTTCACCTGTCCATAGAACATTATTCCAGAAAGACTGTGGCTTATCTATGAAAGTTTTTGCAAACATTAGTCTTGTCTTTTTGTGCCCTTCTTATATAGTGGTGTCCTCCTTGGCCTTCGCCCATGGAGCCCTACTTGGTTTAGTGTGCATTGTATGGAACGGGCTGAAACCACCATTCCAGATTGCTGGCCCCTAAGGGTAAGACACACACAGGGGTAGAAGCACTAAGGAAAATCCATACACCTGTGGTACCTATCCTATTCAGGATCACATGGGGGCTGGAGCAGACAGTATTTCTGCATTCATTGGATGAGAGGAGACACCGTGGACAGGTTGCCATGACATACAACCATACCTATAGGCAATTTAGAGCAACCAGTTTACCTAACTGCTATGTCTTTTAACTAAGGGAGAGAGGAAACAAGGAGAAAATGCATACTCCACACTGAAAAGCCCCAGCTGCCTCTCAAATAAAAAACGTAGGACCTTGTTGCAGTGAGGTGAATGTATAAGCCACATTAAGGCAATTTATACAAGATACAGTATTCACAAATACAAAACACATACAAGAGTAAAAGTTACAACAGTAAAGAGAAATCCACCATAAATCCAGTGATTCTGCAAATACTATTATACTGTTGTGTAATACACCTTTCATCACCACCAGAAATCCTAGTTGTGTAACAAACCTTTTCTAGAAATAATTTCTATATTTTCTATTTTCAAAATGGTTTTTATATTTTTTTCTTAAGCAATTAACTGCAAGACTCTCTACGCTCATGGATGTCAGGGTAGACGTCTTGTTAAAAACTCTACTGTGGGGTTTTATTAGGCAACAAAGAACTTTTTTTCTTTATCAAATACAAAAGAGTGCAGAAAGAAGCCAGAGGCATGATATTTATGTCTAGAATCTCGGGTGATCATGTTTGATAAAGATGTGCTATTTAAAGAAATAGGAGACAAGCGGAGAAGCAGTTAACGGTAGAGATTGTTTATGACGGCCAGATTTGAACCCATAACAATGATGGTAAATGCCGCTTGACCAACTACCCTAGATGTTTGAACGGACAACAGAGAGAGAGGCTTTGGGAAAGGAGTGGCAGAGTATAGGGCAAGGTTTTGCATGTGTGGTTGGAGAATGGCCTGCCTCGAGTGCCAGAGTTTCAAAATTTGAAATAAGGAGCTAGTGAATTGGACTCTGTGCTGTTGTAAGGGCAGTCACATGAGAACATTTAGAGACTGTAGTCAGTGTTCTGAATAAGTTTAAAAGAGTGTACTGGAAGTACATCCAGGACAGACACACACCAGACAGCACGTTCGCTGCAATCTGACCTTGACTGTCCATCTCTGTGCCAGTTCCACAAGCTCACCAACTGATACACACACACTAAACAGCAGTTAAGAATGGGCCACAATGTAGGTAAAACTAAAAATACTGTTGTATGCTGTCTGTTTTAGAGCATGAAGGATTTTGTATAAACAAGAATAGTCTGACCACTCTGTAAAAGCGGACAAACACACAAGTATGAGCTGAGTTCTTCCCACACAGCCATATACAGACAATTTCCTGTGCTCAAACAAGGTGGACGCAGTCAACAAAATCCAGCCTAAAGGTGCGCTCTGATATTGTTTCTGTCCATCTGCACAAAGCCTGACAAATGCAAGACCTTTGCTCAGGTCAAACCACAGAGCAAGAGACCTAAGTACACCTTAATCCATGTATAATCCAGGCTTATCTAACTGTGTCTGTCTGTCTTTGTAAACCTGTACAGCGGCGCCCACAGGCCTCCAAGAGACATGAGAACAAATGAAGGAACATTTTTTCAGTCCCTGTGGGAGGCCAATATCCTGGTTCCAGACCACTGAATAGCTGTCTACATCTCCAGATTTTTCACCCATTCAAATTAACATAGATGCCTGATGAGGAAAAAATGAAATGCCAAGTCAGTCTAATAATCTTGCTAGGAGGCCTACTTCAAAATGCTATTTTATATTTCATATACATTGAAATTGGTAACTGGTTTTAATGTTGAAGCTGATGGACTAGTGAGAAATTCATTATTCCCTCTTTTGGTGTTTTGATGATTGTAGCAGAGAGTGCTGTCTTACACGTCGGTCTAAAATCTCCCATAGGTGTTAAATTGATTTGAGATCTAGTGTCTGTGAAGGCCATAGAATATGATTCAGATCATTTTCATACTCATCAAACCATTCAGTGCCCCCTTGCACCCAATGGATGGGGACATTGTCATCCTGGAAGAGACCACTCCCATCAGGATAGAAATGTTTCATCACAGGATAAAGGTGATCACTCGGAACAACTTTGTATTGATTTGCAGTGACCCTTTCCTCCAAGGGAACAAGCGGACCAAAACCATGCCAGCAAAATGCCCCCCACAGCATAACAGAACTACCAAATCCCCTATCAGTAGGGGTCATGCATTCAGACCTGTACCGTTCTCTTGGTGTACACCACACATGCACTCGCCCACTTGTGGAGAATATGGTGAAGGATGACTCATCTGACGATATCACTTACATATCTGTAGACCAGTGCTTATCATTTTTGCACCACTGATCTATCAAATGTTCATTCATCTTTGTAATGAGGGGTTTATGCACTGCAACGCTACTATAATATCCTGCTCTGTGTAATTTTCAACTGACTTTTCTTGCTGACACAGTCTGATCACGTTCTGCATTGAGATTCTCAGTCACCTGAGGAAGAGTTGCTCTTCTGTTTTTCCTTACATATCGCACTAATGCACAAGCATTACAGTCATCAAATGTGTCCTGTAACATTCCAACCCTATTTACAGTTCTCTTTCCCATAGAACTAAATGCAGATGTCACTTTAGTCACTGTTCCTATTGAAACACGAGCTCTTAAAGCTCTTAAGGCACTTAAAACTTTTCCTCTTGCCATCTTGGTACAAAAGCAGAATCAACTGCTTGTACCATGCAGCGCACCTGTTTGGAAGCATCTGCATTCGTTATGTTTCTCCACTCATTTACTCAGGTTTTTCCTTTGATTTGTCATTCATCTGTGTATGTGTGTATATATATCTATATCTATATCTATATCTATCTAGCTATATCTATATATATATATAACATATATATACATATATTATATATACATATAATAAATAAACATGTAAAGATATATGATTAGCTTTACATGTACAACTTGATGATATTTAAATAGAAAATTTAACTTATGAAGCAATTTCAGTGATTATGTGTAATCTTCAAACAATGCCTAATGTTTATAGGCTGTTTTTAACAGGAGATTCACATAGAAATGTGTATTCAAGTATGTATTTGGGTGTGCAAGCAAATATATACTTCCTGAATTACAAAATTCCTTTCTTCGGTATATTTACCAAGCCAAATGAGACTGCTGGAGATGATTAGTAGCCATGATGATGCAACACATGCTGCAATAGTGGCACTATTGTAGGTGCAAAAACTTTGTCAAAATTAAGACCATATTTCACACACATTCTTGCTTTATGATGCAAGAAGGACATTCCTTCTTCAGGCTTTAATTTTTTTAAGTTTAAGTTTTCTCCTGTGTGGAATGCTCAGAAAGTTATCACTCCATTTTCAACAGAATAGCACCCACTACCTGTTTTATGTCATAAATAATCCAGAAGGTTTTCCACCAAGTCTGAGACACTGATACACTGTGAATTGCAGTGTAGAGTTTTCCTGACTCTGCTCTCAATACTGGTTCTCTAGAGTACTCATGTCTCATAGAGAATGTAGCAATTATTTATTCATGTAAAAATTCTTCGCCTGGAACCAGATTGGCTTAATTTAGTGCTGATCACACATTACATAAACAAAAACACATTCCTAACATTATTCCATCTGATCATCTGACGGAATAAAAGGTTGTTGTTTTTTTTGGAGGGGTTTTTTGCCCAAGAGTGTAGGTGTTATAGATATGAGAGGGAATGCTGCAATCATAAACAAAGTAACACTGTCTTCTGGGGGAGATCCTATCCACAGCTGTAGTAACATTCATTCTGCTTCCAGCTTCTCTCCCAGGGAATCTGCATGTAGGCTGACCACTGAAATCATCAAATATACAAACATATAAATAACCCTTGGCCATCCACCATCGTCCACAAAACAGCTGGCAGTGAATCATGGTGCTTGAGCAGTATTGAGTACTGCGTATCATTCTTGTTGATGTTTCTGGAAAGCTTGAGTGATGGATAGATAGAAACAGTGGCATTTAATGCAATGCCACTGCATTGTTTTCATTAAAAAATCCTCTTGATCATATTGTAGATGATTATGGTGCTGCTGACAAATACTGCTTTAGCTTTGTTAAACTAGTTTTAAATGATTTTTCTTAGGAGTAAGTGCCTTAAAGCTGGTCTAACCAACATTTTTATATGAGCAATAGATGACATGCAAAAGGAGCTTCTCATAGTGAAAAACCCACAGAGAATTATCACCCAGCCCTACAGTCCCCCTCAGCTCTACAGAGCGTTTTAGCACCTTTTTAGCTAACTGTTTTGTTTTTGCAACCAACAAAATTACTGTTCAGTCTCAGCATTTGTTTTCAGAAGCAGCAGGCAGCTGTTTTCAGTGAAAAGTTCTGAAAAACCCACTGTATGCTATCTGCCTGAATTACAGTCAAAGTTAGCATCTAGCTGGTAAACATAGTGAATGTTTTCTGTAGACACTAACAAGCCAGATGTTTTCCTCGGGAATTGGTGTCGACTAAAACAGAGCCAAAAAGAGGGTAACTATTGGACTTAAAAGTACCCTGTGCAGTATTTGACCACTAGTAGTGCCATGAAGCAATTTTTTTATGTGTGGGTGCCACTTTTGTTTGTTCCTGTGAACATGTACGATCATGTGGTTGAGGCTTTACACATTCCTACCAATGGTTTCACACTATTCCACTGATCTAGAAACGCAGCAATGCACCAACAAAAGCAGGGAAAAAAAGGACTGCTAATGTAGTAAATATGTATATAAACAATGCGGGGTTTCAAACTTTTAACTAAAAATCGGCTTTACCAATACTTTATGATGAAGGAAATTCTTTCAACATGTTTGTTAGGCCTAACACATACACACAACATCTTTTGGTGAGTAACACTGAATGTAAACAGAAACTTTGTTCACAAGAAAAAACAACTTTTATTCATCAGGTGGACAGATACATTACTCCAAATGAATATGAATGTTTCCCCTGTCTGCCAGGTGTGTAGCTTAAATGAGCAACTTTTTGTTAACAGGTTAGCTATACCAACTTTATAAGAGGATAATATACCAATGTTTTTGTTAAACCTTGTTCTACTGCCCCCAGGTGGTTGAAAATCTTAATGCTGCTTTAAAGTGGATATCATTTAGAAGCTGTTGAGGCTCAATATGTCTGTTACTAAGATTTAACTAAACGCATAAAACACAACTCTTTTAAAACTAAAAATAAAACTTTAATTTTTCATCAATTAACGATCCTTCCTATTCATTTTTGTAGTATCTTTTTTTAAAGTATTGAGAAATTAATAGGGTTTATCTGCTTTAACGTTTCTTTTCCTCCAGGGTACAGGAATGTTTTTGTTCTGAAAAAGGTTTAACGGTGTGTTCTTTATGCTAGTTGTTGGCGCAACTCTATTACAGGCCTTTTGTATTGACAAGTAACAACATTTTTAGCTGTCTAATATAAATTTGTTTGTGGAAACTAAACAAGTTGCCATATGAGCAAATTACATTTTTAAGTTAGTTTTTACTATATCGTCAGGGATTAGTTGTAACAGTGCAGCCTGTATGACTCTTTGCTATGAAATGAGGCGCACTCACTTTTGATCCCCAACAAACCAGTTTAGACTGCATTGAAATAAAAACAGGAATTGCCTGGATGGAAGTCCTTTGTCTGAAATATCTGAAGCACCAAACAAACACATTAGACATGAGTAAAAGAGGAGGAAGATGATGAGGAAGAGCAGCTGGCTTGGAGTTCAGAGGGAGGAGGGCCTCTCATTGTATGATCCTGTTTATATCTCTGCCTATATGGAGAACTGGAGGGGTTTGTGAATTGTTGATCTAAAACGATTCCCCTCAAACAGGGAACAGAAGGATGGCAGGAAGACAAGGTCTCTAATTAGAACCTGCTTCCCTCATCTTCTTTTCATCTATCTGTTTCATGAAGGCCAATGATAAAGGTCACAGTGGTGCAATTATACATCAGAGATACACATCTGCAACAATGGTCATAAAATTGTTAGAAACTTAATACACGTGAAAGACAGTTAAACCTGTCAACTATTTTGATTGTAAGCCCCCAAAGTTCATTCCTAATCATCTGTCTGTGTACAGCCTGGATCAATTTTTGCATTAAAGGGCCATTTCCATCACTTATAGAGTCAATTTGCCCAATACTTATGTTTATGACCAAATACTTCCAATACTAATGACAGTCCCTTCAGCTGTACTATGTTTTTATGCTAATTAGCAAATGATAGCATGCTAGTATGCTAAAGTAAAATGGTGAACGTGCTAAACATTATACCTGCTAAACAGTGGCATGTTATCATTTTCATTGTGCACATGTTGGAACTCTATTATTTAAAAGTAACAAATGTGTAACATAAAAGGTAAAAAATTAAAGAATATGAAAAGAAAAATGTGAGACCAAAGAAAAAAAATAAGAAGCAGACAAGGGAAAAAAACATGTTAGCATGCTGCATTAGCATTTAGCTCATAGCACTGCAAGTACATCCTGTGACTGTCACAAAGGAATTTCCATTCATCTTCATTGTACTGGGGTAGAGGCAGAAATTTCAGAAGTGGAAATCTCAAATCCTGGGCAAATGAAACCAATACATACCACTGGTTATTGGGAATATATACTGTTTTGTAATTGTGTGAGGAGGCCTTTTAATTTCTGTGCTTTGTCTTTATTAATAAACAATATAAGGTTGATAAGTTCTGCGCAACAGCAAAATCAATTTGAAATAAAATAATGGATACTACATTAAAGTGTCAAGTCTTAGCTTTAATTTGAGTAGGTTTTCTTCAGTATAGAAAGAACTATGTGGGGTACATAGCCCTTTTAACACACAGCACCCAGGTTCAAAAGTAATTGGACAGATACACATGAAGTCAAACAAAAAAATTTAATATTTAGTGGCAAATCCTTTGCAGCCAATGACTGCCTTAAGTCTCTTACTCATAGACATCATCAGACACTTTGTATCATCCCTGGTGATGCTTGCCAAGGCGTTCCACTCTTCAGCTTGTTGTGGGGGGGTCTCTCTGCCTTTAGTCTGGTCTTCAGCAAGTGGAATGCTGCTTAATCAGTTGAGGATATTACACCTCTTCACCCTGAAAAGCTCTTGGGTTGCTTTGGCTGCACGTTTAGGATTGTTGGACTGCTGAATAAAGAAACGTTGTACAGTGAGTCTTGATGCATTTGACTAAATCTGAGCACACATAATGCTCCCAGATACATATGCATTCATCCTGTTGCTTCCATCAATGGTTAAATCATCAATAAATGTCAGTGTGCCAGTTCCATTGGAAGCCATACATGCTTAAGCCATAACAAAACCATCACGTTTGACAGACAAGGTGAATTGCTTTGGGTCATGAGCTGTCTCATCAGTCCATAGAACTTTGTTCCAGAACTGTAGCGGTTTCTTTTTGTATGTTTTTGCAAACAACAACCTGGCCTGACTGGGACCTAAGACTGAGCTGAAGGTTCACCTTCCAACAGGACACTGTCCCTAAGAACAAAGCCAAGACAACTCAGGAGGGGCTTAGTGACATAGTGTCCCAGCCAGAGCCCTGGCTTGAACCCAATTGAACATCTTTGGAGAGATGTGAAAACTTCTTTCTACCGACAGTCCCCACCCATCCTGAAAGAGCTTAAGAGGATCTGCCGAGAAGAATGCCACAAAATCCCCAAATCCGACTCGAGGCTTTAATCGCTGCCAAAGGAGCTTCAACTAAGCACTGAGTAACACTTATGTCAATGTGATATTTTAAGTGTTTCCTTTTTAACACATTTGCAAAGATTTCAAAAATTCTGTTTTTGCTTTGTCATCATGGGGCATTGACTGAAGACTGATGACTGAAAAAATCTATTTTAACGATTTTAGCATAAGGCTGTAACATAACAAAATGCGAAAAAAAGTGAAGGGATCCAAAAAAAAAAAAATCCAATTGTTGTTTAGATACAGTATATAACTCTGGAACAAAGTGGTGGACTAACCAACCAACAATCACTTATGTGGCTAAAACACATCAGTGAGCCACACTGTTTCACTGGGTTACATGTTCCCTCATAAACATGAACATGGGCACTGTAGTTTATGTTGAATCAATTCCATATACGCCATCTGGCTGCTGTAAATAATCTACAGTTAAAAGTAGTCCCTAACAAATACACTGTTTACTCTTATCAAACATAGTTTTCTGATACTACCATTTCAGCAGTATGTTCAATTCTCTCTCAGATATAATTTACATCACATCCCCCCAAAAAAAACAAAAAAAAACCTGTCTGCTATGTGCTTGTACCAATTCCCAGTTCATTTTTTATTTACCAACTAAAAAGACACATGTATGCTTAGAGTCACACATACAGTACAGTTAAAAGCTTTGGGGTCTCCAGTCAGTCTGTCCACGTTCATACAATCAGGGGAAGCCCAGTAGAGACTGACTTGTGTGTCCCTGTAAATCCAGGCTCCTCTTCCCTGTAGCCAAGCACAATAAACAATCTGAGACGTTGTCTTCAATCTCATTTCTTTGGTTTGAATCAGGTGGAGACCCAAACCACACCAGTGTGATAAAAGATTGTTTAAACAACCCATCCCCAGGACCCCAGGCATTTGGGTGGGGGCCACCAAACATCCCCTCTCTGTGTCAGGGGACTTCAAAGGTATCAGTGGGGTTAGGGTGGGGGATTGAGACAGATTGAAGCAGTAAGCAATGCTTTTTAAAAAAAAACATGTTCCTGCCCTGGCTCAGGCTTAGAGAGGAGTTGGGCCAGGTGGGTCGGCTAGAAGAGCAATGGGGATGTATATATTTTCATGGAATGACTGGGATGGTTTGTAAGCAGAAGTTTGGTAAAAAATATAGTAGTTTGGTGTTCACTACTGTTTTACAGTACCCAGGAAAAGTATTCATCCGCCTTGGAGGTTTTCATGTTTCACAGCATCAAAGTAGACTTTTAATGTAGCTTTCTTGATTCAACAGAAAAAGAACTCTTTGATGTCAAAGTGAAAACAGATCTCTAAGTGATATACTGTAAATTAACTAAAAATATAATGCCTTCTGGCAAAGTGCAGCCCAGATGTCAAGCAATTTTTTTTTTTTTAAGAGTGGCTTTTTCTTTGATGCTCTCCCATAAAGCTGCAACTGCTGAATCACCAAGCCAATAGTTGTTGTCTAACACAGTCTCTCCAGTCTGACTCTATGAAGCTTGGAACTTCAGAGTTTTCACAGGTCTCTTGGTAGTCTAGTCCCCTTCTTGCTCTCTCAGTTTTTTTAGCTGCAACTCCTTCACTACACACAAATGAACCGCATTTTAGTAATTTATGTGACTTTTAAAACCCATTGGCTACACCAGTAATGTTTTATGTGTGTCCTATCAAATGGGGTGAATACTTTTGTATTTTATATTTGAAATGAATTTAGATCACTTTGTAGAGATTTGTTTTCACTTCGACATTTAAGGGTCTTTTTCCTTTCATTTCATCATTTTCACAAAAAGCCATGTTAAAGCTACTTAGATTCAGGGTTTTAAAATAATAAAACATGAAAACTTTCAAATGGTTGAATATGGGCACTTATTCTTAAACAAATTTTTGGGGAGCTTAAAGCACCTGAAAACTGGCATTGTAAGTTGCATGCAACTTACATTTTTCTTCATCACATTAAATGTTCATTTTTAACTAAGCAACAGTCATAATTGAAGTCTGGAGAAAAAACATACCTAGTTATTATTTATGTAGAGTTTATAACACTCAAAACAACAGTAGATCTGTTTAATCAGGACTTGGTGTGGTTGGATGAGATTTGATCAACAGTGCTGACACCATAAACAACTCCACAACTGTCATCACATTGTGATTCAGATTTTGCTAAATCCTGATTGATTCAAATCATATTTTTACAACTGAGCACCGCCCATTTCAAAACAGTGAGAAAACCACAGAAAAAAACGCAGATTCAGAAATCTCTAATGTGAAATAACCAAAACTGTTCTAACTTGGGCAGATTCTTCTATGTTCATAAAAGACCCCATCACACAAATGACTGATTGCTGAGAAATTCAGGGCCTTTAAACAGGTCATAAAAATTGAATACCATTACACTGCATAGAAAAATTATCACCATTTATCTAAAACAAACAAACAAATGAAAAAAAACTCACAAAACCCCCCCCCCAAAAAACAAAGAACACATCATTTTACATCCTACATTATTTTATTCTTATACATCTATTAATGTCAGTTTCTTTACAATCATCTTTACATCTATATCATTTGACACTGTTGGGTGGTTTTCAACATTCCTCCTGAGGAGCAGGGGTCTCTGGGAGAAAAACACTTCCTAGTTCCACAACTGGACAAAAGGTCCATAAGGAGCCATCCAGGTGGACCAAGGCACGCTGGGAGGGGATAGGGCCATAGTAGAACCCAGCAGGGCAGGAATGTTGGCTGCCCACTGCACAAAGAAACAGCTAAAGTATGTACTGCATACAGTGTACAGCATACATAACTTAGACCTACTAAAACATCACACTGAGCTACAGGAGGCAAGGAAAGATGTGTGTGTTAAAAATCATGAAGAAAACACAGTATGGCAGCATTCTGAAATACTTTTATGTTTAGAAAGACAGATAGTGATATAAGACTGGAGAAAATGCAAAAGACATAGCTGTCATGCAGAAAACACTGTGATCTTCATTTTTTACCATCTATGAACAAAGTCACCATAAACTGATTTCTGTATGTCATATCACTGACTCCAGCTTTGACAGATAAGGCCATTTAGACAAGCATTTTCCACAGACTCCACATTTCAATTGGAATATATTGACATTATTTGCATTCAGAGTTAAAAAAAAATAAATAAGTAAAATGCCATGAAACCTGATGGCACGTCATGGTGCATGATTCAAATACATTATTAGATACAGCTGTATAAGATAAATGCAGTACTGGGTCCCTTATCTCCATGTTAGTATAATACATTGGACATAGATTCTGTACTGCAACATCTGTAAAGAAAAAAGCAACCATGCAACATTCCTAAAAGTGTTAAGATGCATATCAAATTACAAACCAAGTTTCGAGCTAGAATCTTTTCTGCATTTCAAAAATCTTCCTATGCTTATGGAGGAAGGGCGTAGACCTATCAACCTACGCCCTATGGCCCCTTCAGTGTTTATCTAACAAGTCTGAAGCCTTCACAATGAATTTACATCACTCAGTGCACATCAAATCTTTTCAATACATATCCAATCAGTCTATTCAGTTCGACCTCATGCCAGGCCTCAACTGGGGAGCCGATGGACGACCTACTGGGGAGATGGAGCAGAGTGTGTATGCCTGATGTGAGCATTCGTGCGGATTATAGAGACAACTGTGACCTCTCACTCCTGCCTCAACTCAGCTGTACATCAATGGAGGAAACCTTCACACTTGAACAGTGTTAAAAGTGGCCAGATTCTATGTGGTTTTCTTGTTTGTAGTACAATGTTTCAGATGTGAGTTAAGACATATCTGAGAAAATTGACAGGTGCCCCTCTCGTCCTTCCCTTCTTTGCCCACCTCTCTCTCTTCTGTCTTTTCCTCAAACCTCTCTTTCCAATAGTGCTGCATAGTAAGACGCACCCAGAGCACCACTACTATTGGACATGAGCCAAAGCAAGGAGACTGCCAGACTTCTTTAGATGATGCAAGGTTGCATAAACTTGCTCTTAATTACAAAACCCTCATCTGCACCGTGTCTGCAGCATTGTCACGATAAAGTTGGGGTTAAGTTAAAATCATACACTGAGGAGAGTTTGTTTTACACTAGTTTCAAGCTCTGGATGATGTACTTCAAGTACACCTTAGCTCGAATAGTGGAAACCAGAATAAACACAAGCATGATGACAGAGGAGGTGATACACACGGCTGTTGTCAACAGCTGGTCCCACTGGGTCACCTTTTTATCCCCTTAGGAAGTCTCCCTCCTATTACTGCGTGTCTTCCACAGGTATTCTGGGTAGTATGCTTTGTGCATTTTACTTTATATTATATTTTAAAAAAGTAGAAGTAGCTTAGACCAATTAAAAGATTCTACAATTACAGTTCAACAATATTTGTAACTCTTTAAACTCTATTCCCAACCAAAAACATTAAAATTTGATTTGTTCTGTTGCGTTCTATGATTAATCTTAGTCTTTTGCCACATCTATAAAACAGACAAGACGAAAGAAAAACAACAAAACCAGACAGACCAATTAAGACGGCAATTCCCTTCCAATAGCAAAACCGGATTCAATTAGTCGACCTCGAAGTTTAGTTGGGGCAGGATTTACTGAATTGCTCTACTACGTTCCTGAGCTCATTCGCTGAAGCACAGTGGTGTGTTATGGAAGCTCTGCTGAGTCAGAGACTTGACTGATTCCATTTACTTAATTCAAAAGAAGAGAAATGAGGTGAGGATCATCATGTCTTGCGTGAAGTACATGTCAACTAAATCTTGACTGTAACTGTGAGCAACCATCAGGGACTACTGTACTTGAACCATAGCTTAATGGAACAGGTGTGGATCGGATCATGCTCTGAGATGTGTTGCGGAAACTCTGCCAACAGTAGAACAAAGTACAATTAAGGCACTATGGTTATGGTACTACAACTACTGTAAGTAATAGAGGAGAATTGCTTATTTCAATCATAAATATTCTTAAAGTACATGTGCTACAGTAACTTGGCATGTTTGTGTGTAACATATTTAACAAGTTCTGGATAGGAGAACCAAGGCTCAGTGGAGTTTTAAAACTCTACTTAAGGTATTTGATGTTTGAAAGTCACATACTTTAAGACACAAAGGTTTCTTAATGTCAGATGTACTATATACAGTATAATCTCTTTGTAACAGATGAAGACAATATAAATTCTATTCATCTTAATAATGTATAGAAGACAAAATTGAGGATAAACCCAACATCCAACAATACAGGATTTAAAAAAAAAAAAAGTGGTTTTGTGGTTTAAAAGAAAAAGAAAAGAAAGATAGATTAAATAAATTATGTATTCTACTGGAGAGACAAAAGGCAATAACTTCCGTCTGTTAAAATCTCCTGGATGCTGTTCTGTTAACTGGCAGCAGCTCCATCATCCTTATATGGAGAAAACCCACCAGAAAGTCAGAGCAGACTCTCCTGTTTTTACTTCCAGCTCAGTGTGGTTCTTTAGACTACACAGTGTGATCCTCTACACGAGCTGCAGGTACAAACTCATATACAGTAACTGAATAACCTGTAGATTATATATACGATTATATATACGATTCATGTTAATAAAAATCAGTAAAACTACATATTTTCCCTATAGCAACCATCCCTTATTGGTTATTGGTTTGAAACAATCCAATTTAAAATAATTACCCAGAAACAGAAATCTAATTACATTCGCCATGTAAAACTGTTTACTGTTTATAAGTTTAAAAAAAAAAAAAAAAAAAAAAAGTCCTTTCACTCTATGAAAGAATAGCATGAAGTATAACTGAGGTTCCTCGGATGAAAGTTTATCATACATTAAAGTATGTTTTCTGCTTGTAATGCTAATGAACATCATTGTGTTGTGACAGATTAAAGCAAAATGAGAGAGTATGGATACTTGCTCACAGAGTAGTGTGTGTGCGTGTGTGTAATAGTGGTCATTGTTTGTGTTATTCTGTGAGAGGGTGTATGTACACAGTCCAGCAGCGCTAGTGGCTGTGCTTGTCGCCTTTAGTTGATGTTGCTTCCTGTAGGAAGGGAGTGAAAGAAGAGCGGACGGAACGACCACGCAGAGGCTGCTGCACACGGAAATTGTTCACCATACTCTTCTGTACCTCCTCCTCAGCTGAGGTGAACAGGAGGCTCCGGAAGACCGCTAGCTTGAAGGGTCAGAGAGAAAAAGAGAGTCAGAAAAAGAGATAAAGAGTCTGCAAGCCTTATACACAACTTTCACAGGCTGATTCACTCGATCCTCTCTGTAATACCTGTATGTTGAATGTCTTAAGGGAAAAGGTTGCAATGCTAGTTTGCCTTATCATACAAATAGCTGGGCACACCTTATGGGGATTAGGGTTTGCTTCAGTTTGGCTATACTACTACTACAGATTTTCCCTTTACCTTCTGGAACCAGTTTTGCTGGGTTCCCCTCAACCTAAAGCTGCAACAATTACTTCTTGGCCACATGGAGGCAGCAGAACAACATCTGCTTTAAAAATGTCTGAAGTGCTAACAGTTGTCTTCTTACACATACAACAGACACAGGGTAACATTAGATTTCATTTCAGGATGTATTTCTGACCACCTGACAAAATTAAAATATTCAGGTCTTTCAAAAAAATGTTTTTTTAAAGAAAAACAGATTCTTCCTGGATCTGGAGACAAGGTTGATGAGAGTAGACTTCACATGCAGGAAAACCAAAACAGTGAGCTAAAAGAGGCTAAAAAAAACCCTCCATAAAGCTGCAGCTCTATCGAGTTTGGATGACATTTTTCTGTGGTTCACTACAAGCGACACCTTTCACATTACTCATAGTCATTACATTCATTTTTGATATAAAAAAATATTGATTTGTGCAACATTAAGCCATACTATCCCATTTAGATACACTTTAAATTAACAGTCTAAATTAACAGTGTAGTTCAGTGTTGAAAAATAACACCATTAAAGCAAAACTACAAACCTTGACAATGATCCATCTGAATAAATATTTAGTTAAAACACACACATACCTGATCATGGCTGACTTCAATGTGCTGCTTCATAACAATCCAGGTGACAGACTCAGTCAGAGGAGGTGTTGTCAGAGAGCCGTGGTACGTCCAGTAGTCATCAGTGTTGGTGGGTAACAGACAGGCAGGGTCGAACCTGGTAAACTCCACTACACTGTCCTGCAGATTGCCAGAGACAGACAAAGTACAAAACACAGCAGTCAGTTTAACTACCTGAATGCTGAATTATTTAATGTCCAGAGAAAGAGAAAAGCAGGGTGACTGCTGACATTTACTACATTGTTCATACAAATGCTCTATCCAAATCTGGAAACTTCACACAGCACCCTTCAATTATTATCTATTATTAATACTACAACCATTATATCTAATCATTAGTCAACATAAAATATGTCAAATAAATGTTAAACAATGAGTGCCATACAACCGTCACATTTTATCATCTTATTAGACAAACATAAACCCCACAGACACAATTAGTGATAAGCAGTGCAGTAGCAGTGATGTAAAAGAAGAACAAACTATTCAAGTCAGTAGCCTTCAAATGGTACCAAAACCTATGACGGTGTATTAGGGCCGTGTGGGTTAAAAAAATAAAAAAATAAATAACTTTGATATTCTCTTGAAATTAAAGTGGAGAAAAAAAAACCTCACAAATTACGAGAAAAAAACTTGAATATTCTTTGAGATAACCAAGTCATATATTTGCGAAAAAAAACAACTCAGAAATTCTCTTTGATTAAAGCCATAACTCAGAACAAACCAGGAAACACATTGCTTTACTTGGCAAGATTGTATCAACCTCATCACATCACAGAAGCCGCCCCTTGTGGTGTATTATGCCTGCAGTGGATGACCTAATCAAATTATACTTTGCAAGCATCACAATATTATCATAAGCATTAGAGACCTTGCTGTAAATTGGGCATATTCAGAAGAAAACAACATACTGATTTGGATGAGGTGATAACTTTTTTGCATCAGGAACTACAACTCTATGGACAGATGCAAGGATAATCTCAATTTAATCTCAATGAATTTCTGTGTTTTTCCTCACAAATGACTTTATAATGTCAGAGAATATTTGAGTTTTTTTTAATCATATATTTATGAGTTTTTTCTTGTAAATTTATCATCTTAATCTCAGAGAATATCCAAGTTTTTTTCACGTAAATGTAAGACTTTAATCTTGGAAATTCTGAGTTTTTTCACGGTATATTACCCTCCTCCACCAGTTCTGACATTTTTTTTTTTTTTTTATGAACTTTTTAGCTTTTAAATCTATGGTTTATCTAATTTGTCTTATCACATGTATGCAAACAGGAATGTGTCCGAAGGGTTTTTTAGTTCCAGATCTGGTCCCTAAATTTAGTTCCTGCAACTATTTGGGGAAAAAGGCCCTTCAGTACTTGTAGATATTATGACACCTGTGACTGAGGCCTGTCTCTCCAGACTTGTAGTGTTTCTACTTAACCCCTTCAGGTCATCAGTGCCTATCTTCCAGTAAAGTGCTATCACCATTCAATAGCAGACATTAAATGGACTGTATGGGTCAGTATATTTGATCAGTAGACTGATGAGTATTTTTCAGAGATTAGCATACCATCTTAAAAAAAGCACCATAGTGATGTGTGTGAATGTGGACTAACCTTGTGTCTGATCGCAGGGAGAGCGTCTACCAGTTTCTGCAGCCCTTCGTGTCTCTTTCCCACCTACACAAGGATTATTGGTCTGGAGTGTAATCACAGTGCAAAGCCGCATATGGTACATACCATATAATGTATACATTCAACACATAGCAGAAAGTGCCTGTTCACCTTGCTCCACAAGGTAGGTTTAAACAAGTTTCTGTGTTCTTGCACATGTGTGTACCTTAAGAAAGACTCCAATCACAGCCAGTCCGTTGTCCTCCATCACTGCCTCCTCGAACAGACTGTACTTGTCAGAGTTCCAGTGGACCAAGTGGAGCTAGGAGCACACACAGCATACAAAACCCATCATGAACTCATGTGTAAGTTTGTGTGTGTGTGTGTTTGTGTGACTGTAACCCATAACAGTGATCTTTTCAACCCCTCTGTCCTCAACCCAGGCCCACTACTTCTGTCCTCCAAATGACCCACTAATTCTTTCTTGCCTTCTTTTCTCTTTTCAAAATAAGAGTTTCTTCATGAGACTCACTTATTTTGAATTCACTTTGATGTGTTTTGTAACTTGTGTTGACTTACATTTGATTGCAAATTAATAACAGCAGCTCTGATCATTTACACATACTCAAACAATATGCTTGAAAACTCACATGTATGAACAAAATTTGTCCCAAAAGGTTGGGACAAAGTTGTTAGTCAGAACTGTAACTTGATCCTCTGCACACACACAGATACAAAGACTGCTGAGTGATGAGAATCATGATATGAACACACTCTAAACACCACAAACAAGGGTGCACGCACACACACACGCAAACAAAGAACAGTGGAAGCTCTTGTAATGTAAGTGTGCTGGAGTTAATGGAACATCATGAAAATAGATGTTCTGTGGTCAAACATGAGGCAGAAAAACTGTACCAGTTACAAATCCCACCTGCTGACAGAAAAACACACCCTATACGTCTGGGTTTGGCTTTACTTACATAAAAGAGTAACAAAGGAACAGTGCTGGATCAAAGAATCTGGCAGCATTCCTGACATTAGCTATAAAACCAGCAGAGGAAAAACTCTGATACAGATGTGGCATGATAAAGCCTTTTCTACACCAAACTTATTGTTATCGGTAGAGTACTCTAAGTATTTTTCCAGGCATTTCAAGAGGGACAAATGAATCGAAAAAAAGTGACGAAATCAAACGAAATCAACATTCAATGTGTTTAAACAGTGCAGTGTTAAGATTTGTTTTCTTCTATTTCTCCTTTCATCTTTTAAACGTTAAGAAAACATTTGGTCCCGTGGAAGGTAATTACAGAGGACTAACTCAATCTCTCTATTACCTGCTTTCTATTGAACTACATGTCTGACTTTTTCAATTCAGTGGCTTGGATAAACTATAAAACACACAGACCTGACACGCCTCTGAAATCGACATGCTAAATTAACCCAGCAGCAGGTATGTCAGGGTTTTTTTTTTTTATAGCAACAGCAGAGGGTGTGCATAACAGGATACTGCTGTTACAGGTATGATGTGCTTGTACAGCCCAGTCAGTTAATGAATTGGACTTGCTATACCTTCAAACATGATTAATGATTTTGTTTACCACTATGATGTTTCTATCTAGCACAGAGAATGACATTGCAGGGGTAAGTGGTCCAGCAGTAAGTTTGGGCAATACAGATGTATTAGTTTAGAAATCAAGGTACAAAAAAAAAAAACCCTCTGTATTGTATCATTGCCTGCAATGGCCAAATACAACCAGAGATATTAAAAAGTAACTTAACGCCATCAGAAAGTTTTGTTTTTGCTGACCTCCAGTGCTGAGTATGGTTACAGGTGCAACACACTGTAAATAAGAGAAAGCAGTAAAATACTAATTTTCAGCCTGGAGTTAAGTAACTCTTTGAGGGGATAACTACCTTGATATAAACAATATAGCAAAATCTCTACTGTGTGGATATTTATCATCTTGCAACGTAGGAATGAAAGATAGGGATAAAGATGAAGCATGAATGTTTAACTATATAGGAGTGGCTCTAGCTGTATTTTTTTGGTGTTGTTCTCTAGGACTGTGTTATCCTTTGAAGTGTTCTTGTTGTCTATATCCCCTGTATATGCTCATAATATTAAGAGATTCTGTAGATTCTGTAGCATTCCCCAAATAGCTGCTACAATATTAAAAAGAAAAAACAGCATCCTGACACTATTACGGAAATATTTCCTTCCTTTCATGTGCTAAAACCCATACACCTTCATACTTCAATAAAAAAACATGCTGCTTTTTATGGTACAGTGTTGAAGTTGGTTGTGTGTTTTTACGTGATCCTCTTTTGTCCCTGCAAAAACCCAATGCAGGAATAGTTTCATGTACTCTTTGTCTGTGTTAGGGTATCAATGATATAACACAGATGCAATACCTCTGCAGGGAACAGCCTCCTGTCCACAGTGTGCTCTGACCCCCAGGCGTTGCTCTCACCCCAATGGAAGTGGAACTGACAAAGCTTGAATTTGTCTTGAAGGGGGCCCCCTGTCAGCACTGCACCAGAAAGTTAAAGGACATGTAGATCAGTGCATTACATTTTGACAAATAAAGATTTCACAATCCTTTCACAAACGGTCCTCCAGAAATATCAGATAATATCCCAAACTGTCGAGTAACTGTTAGAATTATAAGTTTTACTTCCTCAAAAGGAGGAAATGATTTCACTGAGGACATCTGCTGAGGAACAGGTTGTTAAGGCAGTCACACTGTCCTAGAAAAATCCAGGAAACATGTGATGGGCTGCAATTACCTATAAAGAAATTACTTTTTATTGCCCCCATAAACTGTTTATTGGTGACAGTAACATTACCAACAGATAAGGACACCACTATATCTATACATTACAGCATGACATGTTTGTTGTCAAAAAAAAAAAAAAAAAAAAAATTTAAAGGCTGAATCTAGACTTGTCGTACCTGCACTCATGCCAAGATCACTCCATTTTTTTTATTACTGGTAATAAAAACCTGTTCTGTCATATCCTTGTATCCTTGCCGTATCCTTTTCCACATTTTTCTGTTGCAGCTTTAAAACATTTGTAATTTTACCAAAATAATATCTATATTTAGAGTTATGATGGTTTGGACAGTTATGGTGTTTTGGTTTAGCCCAGTAATTATACCAAAATTACCAACACTTTAAAACACGGACCTCACAATAGTTGTTGAGATCAGGAGAGACACACAAGTCACATGACAATCACCAGATCCTTGTGGTAGTGTTTTTTAAACAGCATTTTTACTTGAAGCATAGTATTGGATTTTCCTACAGACTGAGGGTTCTTTAAGGCGTGGGATTAAGAAGAAGATAATCCTCCTGTGTAGATCAAAACATGCATTTCCCCTGCTGATATTTCCCTTTGTCCATTCAGATTTAAAGGCAAACTACTGACTTGCTCCCAATCTAGTAGTTAATAATGAGGAACTAATATGGAACAAACCTTAATTTTTTTTTCTAGATTTCTACAGAGCAATTAATGGCAGAACTGAGTCAATTTTAATATATATTGAAGGACAATATATACTGTATAAAACGACATACGAGTACTCACTTGACTTGTCTGTAGTGTCATCATACTCCACCAGGAAGGAGTAACCATTATTCCAGATTTGTTGGCAGGTCTCTGGGTCGTAATCGGTGACCAGAGGCTTCAGCTCTGAATCAAAGACACTCTTCCGTGTAACAATGTCAATTGGAGACTGGCGATCACCTCCTGGTACCGCAAGGGGCCCCTGCCACATGGGATGCACTGGAGGGGAGGAGAGAGGAAGAAGAAAAGAAGAAGCAGAGGAAGGAAATTCAAAGAGAAAAATCCGTAAGATTTTAAAATTTAAAAATCCCATAGCTAAATCACAGCTCCTGCTGTTTAGTACAGGTAAATCAGAAAAGTGGAAAGAAAATTCTTACACATACTTTTCATGTTGCACTCTGCTGCCTCCTGCATTTTTAGATAGTCCATTTTGAAACAAAAAAATTAAAGTTGCCTCATAGAAAATCATTCAAAAACTTCACAATGACAGTGCTAAAGAGACGCACACAATCCTTCTTCCTTGAGCTGTTTGAAGAAACTGAACGAAAAAGGAACAAATGAGTAATAGTACTTCCTTCTAGTCCTCTTATATTTTTTTCCTAAAAGGAAATTACAAAATAAGAGCAAAGTAGGCTGGCTATACAGAAAGTGACACGCGGAATGTCCTGGCATGCCCCCAGCTTCCATCCACAGCAGGGGAATCAGACCAGGACCTCTGGCCAGTCAAACTGCCAACTTGGACCAACGACTGTCAACTCATTCACTTTCCCTACCTCACTCCTTTTTGTTTTCCTTTACCCTTGAAATCCACCCAGAAAACATTAACTCCACTTTTAAAATCTTCTACTTATAACCCCCCCCCCAGTTTAAAGCTGTCTCCCTCCCTCTACCAACAGAGATCTACAGAAAAAAATCTTTCCAGTGTGGTTGTCAAGGGCACAAAAGCATCTCATTTTATTGTTTTCCTCTCCATTCATTCAGCACAGGGCTTAAGATTTCTTCTGTGAGCCAAGCTGAACAGGTCCAACTGGGAGATGACCTTCATCTTTATCGGATTTCACTGGCTCCTCCTGGGGGAGTTGGCCGCCTGACTCTGTTATTGCACGGACTCACAATAACTGCTTACAAAGCCATTCATGCGCATTCACTTGGTAACTGTCAACTGTAAGTTGCTCTGATTTTTGGCATGTCAGTCCCACTGTGTCAATAGTTTGTAGTCCTCCTGAGAGTGTCATGCCAGCCAGACGTTTGAGTCAGAAAATGACAAGTGTGTATGAAGGGAATGCGTTCTAAAACCCCAACTAAGTCTTCTGCATCAACAGTCATAAGTCATTGCAATGTATGAGTATGAAGTGTATGAGTATGAGTATGAGTAAGAGGGACCAGCATGCATAGAGCAAACCTGAACACAGATTAAACTCCTGCAATAAACACATGTCCTGCAGAAGTGCCCTTGAGAAATATGCTGATAATGCTGAACCTTCACCTGGTCACTTGTTTAACCCAGGAACCTGGGAAAGAAAAAAAAAAAAGAAAAAAAAAAGAAAGAAGAAGCTTTTTGTACTAACCAGTACCCTACCATTCTTCACCATTCAAAGAACACACTGCTGTTGTTGTACATTCTTATTTTTTAACAACAAATCACAAATGACATTTTTGATGGGGGAGTTACACTCGTGCCATGCTGGTACAGCACAAGATGTCCATATCTTGTCATGCAGACCAATTTTTGTTAAACAACAGCTCAGCTCGCAAAATTCTGCTAACTCAGTGACAAACACATCGCATTTCCTATAGGTGTTTCACAATAAAAGCCTCACAACGATAAGGGATGTACTGATCCAATATGCCAGACTATTATTGGCCCTTCGATGCTGCCAAGGATGTGAAGCAGTGCTGACTGGTGGACACATGGCGACTTTCAAAGATATTGCTTTCTTTCGAGTTGCACTACAACGTATGTTTTCAGCCAATGGGTTAAGCACAAGACAAAGCTTTTATTTGAGGGAAGAGACCATCACAGGTGAATCAGTCCAGCTACCAAGCAGGGCCACAATAGCGTGCAGCAGTGAGGCAATCACCTGCTGTGACGCCAGCTAGGGAACTTGGCACCGCACAATGTTATTAAATTGCAATATACCAGGCCCGTGGAAAATGGTCAAATACGTTAGGTTACTCTGTTGTCCAAACAATGTGTTTTTAATTTATGGATGTGTTTTTTCTACATTTGTGGAAGCCACTGGTTTCCGGTGGCTGGACAGTATGAAAGCCAACTTGCTGGTAGCAGGTGAAAGTCCTGACCAGAAGTATGCACAGCATAACCATCAAACAATGGCATAGGTTTACACACAGTAAAAGCAGATGTTTACTGTGAAAGACTCCAAGTTTCTAAGTCTCTGTTTCATACTATATAGTATAGATGGGCAATAAGGATGTAATCTCTTTGACTCATTTCTATTACGATAGATCTAATTACATTGCAATGTCGATGTATATTGTAATTATCATGGTGGTGTCAGGACAGGTACATTAATCCATCAACTGTGGTAATGCCCTACAGTGAAAACATTCTTGGCTGAGATAGTACATCTTTTAGGTAATACAGTATTTTTTGTGTTAATATTGCATTATGCCTATAGAACATCTCTTTGGCAGCAAGGTAAATGGAAAAACATCACTATCCAATGCTTGATCTGTTGAACATGTGTCTCAGTAAAGTGGACCATACTTACTCATGGAGAACTATCTTAAAGATTATCTGTATTTGATAGCAACAGAACAAGCAGCTACAACTCTTCAGGAGCTGAATAGTGGACTCTCATACACTTGGACCTTGACTGGGTTATCTCTGAATATTTTTTGTGTCAATTCTATTAATATATCCGAAAATCACAAGTCATAAATTTTCCTCAACGGGCTTTTACATGTCAGTTAGACCATTTTTTCAGTTGTTTGTATAAGAGGCGCCATGAACCTATCCCGTTTGTGGGAGGATTGATCTAGTGCCATGTGGCAAATGTCATTTCGCCCAACAATACTTTATAGAAATACTGTAAATGTAAGTGAGTAGCTGTTTCAAAAGGTATGAGGAACACATTCAAAAATCTAAAACATTACTGCATGCCTTGAAAAATAATCTGACAGTAATGTAAAGTACAACAGTCAGTTGACAGTAATATAGAATTTGAAGTACACAGGCTAAAACACAGAAAGGCAGTTACTCTGGGTAATTCACACATTTTCACTGGAAATATTTTCTACTGAAAAAAATTGTTCACAGTGAGGTCTTTGGATTACCCAGAGAAGACCTTATCTCAAAAACTCTGCAGATAAAATCTAGTGTCTGCATGACAAGATAACACCGTGGTAAGTGGAAAAATGTGTATTTTGTCATTTGGTTCAACTGATCTTCCGAGGGACTTGTGATCCCTGAGTTAAGGTTTTCAAGCAGCACGTTCTTCTCAGGGTGTGTGTCACTCCTGACAAGCTCTACCAAAACTACTTGCAAGCTCTCTTACGTTGCAGATTAAGGTTCATGTTTGGCACTGGGGACGGGGTCTACCAAACCCACTGAAGGAGCTGGAATTTGTATCCTATCTGAGGCTGTTCCCGAGAAGCTCAATTTAGGGTACCAAGTGCTAAAACTTTCTATAGCCCCCATGCTAAAATGATGGCAATATTCTTCCCTATTTCAGGAAAGCACAGGCTGCATCAATTTTCTGAGAGTCAGATGTTTTTACCTGAAGAATTGAGAAAGCAGAGATGTCACTTTACAAAGAAAAATACAAAGTGCATCAGGACAGATCAAAGGGGAGGCCAATGAAGTGTCAATAAACCCAATTTCTAGTGGACCACTCCAAAGACAAACCAGAACCCCTTTCATAAAGCTTTGGCCAGACCTTGCTCAGTACAACAAACTTGTTAGAGTTAAATATGAAATGGGTTTATTGTCGTGGTTGAACATAAAAGCGCTGCTGAACTGGACTGTTTTTCCACTTCCAAAGGTTTTTTGCATGATGACTCTGTGGTTGTAACTAACATGAGATAGTGAAGAAAGATAATGAACATGGCTTATGTTATTGGGCGTGGTGAGGAAGTTGTTGTGACTCCTCAGACAGGCTCAGGTGTCTTTCAATTCAAAAGTGACTCACACCAGAGGTCTAACATGCAAATTAAAGTAATGCTCTTGAAGTTGCATGCAATATATTCTTAATGGCCATACACGTATATTATGACTTCACTGTTAAGATTCAGAATATTAACATTTTATCCAAAGTTCACATGATCAAACAAACCTCAATGAGGAATTACCATGGTATGTACACAATGAAGATGTGGTGGAGATAATAAAGGCACGAAATAATTAAAGTGTGTGGAATAACAGGAATTTCCCTGTGCATATGAAAATCTGCAAACAAGTTCCCTGAAACTATATGTAGTAACTTAATTTACAGACCCCAATGTAGGTCAGAGGGCGTCAAATGGCCCTGTGTGGGACAGTGATGACGGATCTTTATGCTTGTTTGGAAAACCAGGAGTCTCAGGTCAGTTTCCGAAACAGCTGAGTCAACAGAGAAGTGTTTGATCCAAATCCAGTGATGAGGTAGCTCCAGTCCAAGCTTTCTAATCCTCCTTGTGCACGTTTCTCAGATGACAACAAAAGTGACCATTAACTAATGCTGTGGGACCCACACTCAAAGGTCCTAAAGCCCGAATGAGTGCCAAAATCAAACCACCGACATGCTGATACATACACTGCCACTGTGGGGAATAATGTCTGAGATTAAAATACTTCTCCTTGAAGCTGTATGATAACAAACAACTGCGTCGATGCGCTGGAGAGACGAGACATTGTGTGCAGCTCTGTAAAATGTTTTCCAATAGTACTTACTCTGCGACAGCACATATTTGCTTGAGCACGCCGTGAGGTTGCATCCTCTGACAGGCGTTATACGGTGACTCTTGGTGTGTCTGACGAGCTGTCGGTGAAGCTGGGAAGCCAGAGGTCTTATTACGGATGACAAAGTCACCATATTGATCAACCTGACGTTACCAGCTGCAGGCACTGCAGGCGGCTACAAGAAGCGCTTAAACGTCCTTGACCGTTTCTCGTCGCGTTTTTTTTTTTTTTATCTGAAGCTAACGGTTAGCTAGCATTAAGTCTTGTTTAACTCCACAAAAGTTAGCTTTCAGTCAGCACTGAACCTGTTCAAAACAAAAGTATTGACTGGCCGCTCTCCTTTGTCTCTGCCCTACTACTGTTCGCCTGGAGGCGGGGGAAAGGGCAGGCTTTCGCTTTGCACGGGGGGGGGGGGCTCAGAGGAGACCTCTGACCAATCAGAGGCCTCCTCTGAGGGGCGTTAGCGATAGTGATGACGGTGGACTGGAAGCATATTGCATCAATGTAGGCTAAATTGAATAGAACAGAACAGACTTATTACAGCTATGAAGCAGACAGGTAGACTATTCTTTAAAATGAGAATAAATTGTTTATGTACACTTTTACAATCATAATCAACATCTTACAATGCCGTAATATTAATTATAAAGGCAATAATAATAGTAGCTATAATAATAATAATCAGGGAAGCATATACAATTCCAGTATTCCAGTAACTTTCCAACTATATATCAACATCTCCATTTACAGTATAAATTTAGTATATGTAGTACACATAAATGTATTTCTTTTTAAAAAATGTATTTACTTTATCCATGTAAAGTATTTTACTTTAATAACTCAATAACTGCCAATGGTGGAAGAAGTATACAAATCGACATTATACTCTACGTAGGGATATTCACAATAGCTGGAAAGTAGAAATACTGTAGTAATTTAAATACTGTAGTATTTCTACTTTTACTTGTACTTCAGTAAAAAATCTATAAAGTACACTCCATTACAAGTAAAAGTCCTGAATTATATTTTAATATTTAATTAATTAAATATTTTAATTAAAGAATCAAGGAAAATGACTAATTATGCAGAATGGCCCTTTTCATAATGTTATGTTATTATGTATATAATTATAATGTGGTTTTCCTGGTGCTTTACTGTGTAAACAGCATTTAAATGTGGGATGGAGCAAGTTTTAACAACATCATATACTCCTGAGTAGTTTTATTTGTAACAATTTCTTTAGAATGGATAAACTTAACTAAGGTCATTAACTACAGTTGTCAGATAAATGTTGTAGAGTAAATAGTACACCATTTTTCTTTGAAAGGTGGACTAGAATAAAATGGAAATACACAAGTGACATACAAGTACCTCAATAATGTATTAGAATACAGTACTTGAGTAATAGTACTTAGTTCCTCCCACCACTGATAACTGCCAAGAATAAGTGTAATTTTGGTTATTACAATATAATCCATCCTGGGATCTAAAGGAAGGGTCAAACAAAATACATTTGGGTGCAACTGCAAAAGCTTTCTTCCTAACAAATAATAGATCATATTCACAGAGGACATTGTGACATCAGAGCAAGAAAACCACAGCTGTCATTAATTACCTCAATAAAGCCTGCATTACATTTAGCTGTACCAGTTTCTGGTCCTGTGGATGCTGGCTCTCTGCTTGGCTTAATGGGACACGTAAGTGGAACTGAGCATTCATTAATGTGATTAATGACACTTGTGCATTACCTGCAGTGAGTGTGTCTGCTGTGAAACTTCTTTTGCAAAGACACAGTGTGAACATAATTTGCTGCAGTCAAGAAAACTATTCATGAGCATAAGCATGCAGCATCTTTAAATTTTGTTGTTGCAGAAATTTTTATTCTGTCTCATCCGTGTTCGATATTTTGACTGATCTTCCCAAGGGGAACATGGAAGATTCATCTAATCAAACTAGATTTTCCCAAGCTTGCTCTGTGTGTGATATGTAGTAGTGTTGCATAATGGTCTCCTCAAAAATGTCATACTTGGTATAGAGCTGACCACATGACTGTTAGACTTTAATCCCTGAACACACAAGGTATTTACCAAACATAGAGAAAACGCACTCGTGGCACACTTTGGCAAAAACTCTTATACATGTGTCTTTCTGCATGTAGTTTTAGTGCATTTACTTAAGATCAATTTCTGAACTTTCCGATATTTTCAGTGCTATTGTGTATTGATGTATTACAACAAGATAATATATAATAAACTTATAAACTGCCTATATGCAGAAATCATCCGAGTCCGTTTTTATGGGATGTTTTTGACTTACTTCCCCAATAATCTTTGTAGTGGGATAGATAAGCAATATGTTCATGTACAAAAATGATTGGATTTCCAACACCTACAAACACGAACAGAATGAAACAAGGTGTCTGCATTTGTTGAATTTATTGTCTTCACCAAATTGGTCCAAAAGGCTCTCATAGCCGTTCAAAAGCAGGTCAGATCAGAATGAAATTATGGACACTGACACAGGGGTTATACTGGAGAAGTCAGCAGGTGCTCAACTGCTACTCTCTGTGTGAGTGGTTCTTATGTTATTTAAGAGCATGACTCCACTGCCATCACACAACCCGGTTTAACCCCTGCAGTATGAAACACTATGACAGGGTCTACTTCATATCTGGTTCTGTCTGAACTGTCTTTAACTGTCTTAAAACAAAAAGCAACATCTTTGCTCAAACAGAACTGATCATACTAATAAAAAGCCACTGTAACATGTTTACATTAAACTACTACTAGCCTGGATCTAAGCCACTCGTGCTTAGTTGTAGACTTTGAAGGATATAGTACAGTCATTGCAGTTTCACAGGCCGCCATATTAGCTATACTGTGCTGCTCCCTGGCTGTTAAAGAATCAAAAAAAGTTACTCAAAGAACTGGACACCGTACTTTGGTGGTGGTATGGAGGGCATGATGACGTATTTGCGGCCAAAACATGTTAGTTCTAGAAAAGAGGTAGCAAGCTAACGCCCCATGGCACAACGTGGCCAAACTCCCTGTCTGTGCCTCTGTGCTTTACCGACCCAGTCTCAGACATCTACAGCACCTACAGGCAGGCAGCTAGGCTAGAGTACCATAAGCTGTGGACTCCTGGGTCTATCTGTCTTTTACCATCCCTTCACAACAATTGAGATCAATATTACAACCCAAGAAAATGTTTTGGTTTTAAACCTTTTGTAACCAGACCACAAAGCACAAAACACCCTGAATTGTGTCACATGAGAAATACAGTACGTTTATAAAAGATACAAAAAAAAGCACTTGTTTTTTTTAACCATCAAGAAAAGCAGTTTATAAGGACAAGGAATGGATAAAAAAACAAAACAAAAGAAGTTGCATGTATTTTTCAAAAGTTTTTCAAGTGTAGAATCTTATTTACAGCATCATGTGGAGAGCAGAGGGAATATGAAAGCAGTTGGGGAGGAGGAAATGATGAAAGATAAAGCAGGGCAGTAAATTGTTCTTCATAAAAGAGGTGTTTTATTTAAGCCTACTGTCTTTCTTAGGTCAAAATGACAAGCTTTCAAAGAGTTCTCAGTCCTTCAGGAGACCACAGAGGAGGGGTTAGTCCAGAGCGATGATGTCATCGTCATCATTGTCAGTGGGGGCAGCTGCTGCACTTGCTTTCTCCGTCCGTGGACGTTTGGTGGAGGTCTCGCCAGCTTCTGCGTCTGAGTGCTTCCTCTTGGTGCCGCTGCTCACTGTTGCTGAAGAACGGTTTGACAACCCTTCTTCCTCATCAGACTCAATTATCATGATGTCATTGTCCTCTGCTGGAGCTGAAAGACGGTGGACAACAAGGTTTGCACTCAGATTAAAGACAAGCATATTTGGTCTTACAAAAGACAGGACCACTAAGCTGTAGAATATACAACTCTGACTGCACTTGGAGCCTTATTAAATTAAAAAACAAGCTGGTTCACAGGACAGTTTAGGCAAAAAACCTCACATTAAAATAGGTTGAAATAGGTGAATTCCTAACAAAAGGATGCCAAACTGACATTGTGAGCCAATTTTTTTTTGAGTTGTTAACAATGATAAATGCTACTTATACAAACAAACTGAAATCAAGCCCAGCCAATATCCAACTACAGAGCTACAGTTTCAAACCTCCAGCTCTATAAATGCAGTTTCAGGCAAACCTACACCACCCACTGGGAAGGAAAAATAATACCAGCAATATTTTAAAACTGCATTTGCATAACAACGCAACTGATTCGAAAACAGCCGTGTTTTTAAAAAAAGGGGTGGCCTTGGTGGGGATGTGTTGTTTCAACAAAATACGATCCCAGAAGTCCAATTTGAGTAACAGATCTATGAGTTTAAAAACTTATCATACACTATAACACTGCCCAGTGATTTAAAACACTATATGGAAGGAATTAACAACTCTGAAAATGTATCACTTTATCCTTGAATGGTCACTACAAACCCAGAGTAAACTGAAGAAAAATGGCGTTCATTTTGCAAAGTCATCTAATAGGAATTTGCGCTTGGTCGTATTTGATGATCAAATGCAGCACAAATGCAGATAATGTTTCATTATGCTGTGGCAAAAACTATGCAAAGTTCAATGTTTTTGCTCGACGACACTGTGTGTTTGCTATACTACTGTGGGGCCTCATGAAATGAGATAGGCAGCTGGCGATTTTCATGAAGTGTTATTGTCTTTCTGAACACATTCCTCCTTTTGATGACATGTACAGCCGATCTGCAGGTCTAACCTGCTGCATCTACTTTTCTTTTACATGGGAGAGGTTGCTTAGAACTGGTATAACAATGACTGAACAGCTTTCCCTTGCAGAAAACCTACAGCCTGCTAAACATGATGTAGGTTTGTAAAACAAGTCAGTTAATTTAAGTGTTCCACATCAAAAATCATGTTTATCCCATGATACTTAGGAATCCAGAATCACAACAAAAATAATGAAAGCCAGTAAACACAAACTATAGGCCAATGATACAGTATAGCACATGCTGTGCATTCCTGCCCTTTCCCAGTCTCAATCAATTCACTAACTAGATAATTTAATACATAGACCAAACTAAACTAATCAACAGCACTGTAAAGTAAATCCAAAGTTCTCTCCTTCCTGCTGACCTTTAGAAGAGGTGGAAGGCTGTGCGGAGTCCTTGTTACCATTGGTGATGCTGTTAGCCTCTTCCTGGTTGCTCTGAGGGGGTGGAGCTTTGTCTGGGGCCTCACCTACCACCTCAAATTCCACATCACGCTCTAGTTCCTCACTGCCAATGAAGACAGACAGGCACCAACACATATCATTTTCAGGTTCACTCACTGGAGTGGTATTATTAAAACAAAATATACAGGCACATTCTTGCACAGATCCATATACACACGGGGACATACGTGTGCAGGACGTTAATGAGGAGTGTGTAGTCTTGCAGGAAGTCATCAGCTTGCAGACGGCTGCCGTTTCGGATCCCAAAGTCAGCAAGAAATTTGCTGTTGTTGGCTGGGAAGACAAGATGGGTATTACACACATGCCTAACAAGTATTTGCTTTTAGTACTGTATATGCAGGGACAATGTGTTAATTTATTTCCATTCCCGAACACCTATTTGATACTCAACAAATGCCAAATGTTTTGAAGACAGTAAACCACAATACATTTCCTTATTTTTAATAGCTGATTTTTATATTCATGTAGGTTACATTTTTTTAAATGACCTTAACTCTAGCCCTAAATCTAAAATATACATACAGACAATATATAATTTTATTGTGGTTTCATTAGTCAAAATAGCCTCTGAGCTATGAACAATATTCTCTGATGTGTATCTAATTTATGTTCTGTGTGCTATGACAACATGTTCCAATCAAAAACTGCCTATTTTCTATATCAGAACAGCCGATGTACTGTAGGAATGCAGATGCACACCATTACTTTAATTTTGACACTTGTGCTAACTGCCGGCAATGCATGTTACAACTGCAGTTTTATTTCAACATCTGCTGTTGCTGTATTATTTTACATTTTTAAAAAAAAAGGTAAAATACCAGTAGGTGTACCACCTGGTATCAAGCAACATAGATCAAGAACTTCTTTCCATATAGCCACTTAAAACATTTCATTTTAAACTGCATTTGCATAACGAGGTGACTGATCAAAAACAGCCGTGTTTGAATTTTTCTTTAAAAAAACAAAACAAAACAAGGGATGACATTGGTGGGGACGTGTTGTTTTAGCTATCAGCGAGACAACAAAATACGATCCCAGAATACCAATTTGAGTAATGATCTATAAGTTTAAAAACGTATCATACACTATAACAAAAATGACCCAAATATATAAAATTAATAAAATTAATCGGTGTCTATTTTTTAAATCATTACTTCCATGCTTAATATTTCTTTTGTGATTTTCCCAGCCCCTTACCCCCCATTACTATCTGTTATGATAATTTCTGAATGTTGTAATGATTTTTTAACTGCTTCGTATATTATAATTTATAGAGAACTTTAGTTGTGTGTCTATTTGTATTTTATAATTATTTATGAGCTGTAGGTTTCTCAGGCTCCTAATCTTTTTTTCTTTCTGGGGAAAGATGCAGCAGTGTCTTATCTCAAAGGAAAGCCGTGTTCATGGAGAGAATGTAGAAACTGTTAATGTGTAAGTATGTGTCTGTGCTAAAGGGGGGCAGGTAGCCTGCTTTCTGGGTATAAATACACTGTAATACAGACGTATCATTGACGATTGAATGCTACAGACAGGACCAGACTTGTGGTGTTGTACAGTTCGGTACATAAGTATTTGGACAGTGACATAATTTTCTTTTTTATACCACCACAATCAGTTTGAAATGACGCCATCAAGATGTGATTGAAGTGAAGAATTTCAACTTTAATTCAATTGACTGACTTTCATGGCCAGGTGTGGCTTGTTCCCTCATTATTTCATGACATAAGGGTCTGGAGTTGATTCCAAGTGTTGAATTTGCATTTAGTAGCTGTTCATATGTGTTTCAAAGAGGTGTTGATGCAAATGAAGGAGGCCATCATGGCTGGAAAAAACAAAACAAACCTATCACACAGATTGCAGAAGCTTTAGGAGGGGCCAAATCAACAATTTGGTACATTCATAAAAAGAAGGAATGCACTGGCAAGCTCAGCAACACCTAAAGGCCTGGAAGACCACAGAAGTCAACTAAGGTGGATGATCGCAGAATTCTTTCCTTGGTGAAAAAAAACCCCTTCACAACATCTAGAAAGGTCAAGAACACTCTTGAGGAGGGAGGCATATCATTTTCAAATTCTATAATCAAGAGACACCTTCATGAATGTAAATACAGAGGGTTTACCACAAGGTGCAAACCACCGGTAACTATCAAGAACAGTGATGACAGATTAGACTTTGCCAGAAAACATTAAAAAAAAAAAGCCTGCCCAGTTCTGGAACAAGATTCTTTGGACAGATGAAACAAAGATCAACTTGTACCAGAATGTTGGGAAGAGAAGATCATGGAAAAGGAAAGGAGCAGCTCATGATCCAAAGCATACCACATCATCTGCCATACATGGTGGAGGTACTGTTATGCCAATGGCAGCCAATGGAACTGGGTCAGTGGTGTTTACTGATGACTGCTGATAGAAGCAGCAGGATGAATTCTGAAGTGTATAGGGCTGTACTATCTGCTGAGACTTAGCCATATGCTGCAAAAATAATAGGACGGTGCTTCACAGTGGAGATTGACCCAAAACATACTGCCAAAGCAATCCAAGAGCTTCTCAAGGAAAAGAAAAGGAATATTCTTCAATGGCCAAGTCAGTCACCTGACCTCAATCCAATGGAACATGCTTTTCAGTACTGCAGACAAAGAAGCAGCAACTGAAGGTGGCTGCAGTAAAGGCCTGGCAAAGCATCTCAGAGAGGAAACTCAGCATTTGGTGATGTCCAAGGGTTCCAGACTTCAGGCAGTCATTGACTGCAAAGGATTTTCATCCAAGTATTAAAATAATACTTATATTTAAATTATGTTGTACTTTTGAGACTCTATAGATAGAGTGATTATGTATAAAAATGGCTATAATTCCTAAATGATTAATGCATTAATTCTGTTAAACCCCTTAAATTAGAGCTGAAAGTCTATACTTCACTCACATGTTCATGGCTTCGTTTCAGATCCACTGTGGTGGTGTACAGAGGCAAAATTATGACAGTTGTGACACTGTCCAAATACTTATGTACCTCTGTATACTGTAACTTCTTTCCTCCTATTGGGCAAAACCATTTAACCCAAAAGACATAAATGCTCTTTGTGAATTACTTTTCCTTATGCATTGCTAGTCTTATACAGATAACTCAACAACATTTCTTTTCTTACAGAAAAATTGTAAAAGGGTCAAAATAAACATTTTAAAAAGTTTTAAAAATGTGTTCAATATTTTATTAATTTTTAACTGTACTTTGTCTATACCTTCTGTTTCTCCTTCCTCTGAGGAGATGAGGATGGTCCCTTTTCCATCTTCTATCTGAACATCTGGAGCCACCATGCCGAACCTTTCCTTCAAGATCTGAATATACGTACAAAAAACATCAAATCCCCAACAAGTAAACAAAGCAGTAATGAACATCTCACCCCAACTAGACACCATTTGCATCCACAGCAAAATTTACAATCCAGCAACAGCAACTACCTCCCACCCAACAATTTACTGTATTGTAGTTTATATGGTACATGGAATATAGGCTTTTCTCAGGTTCTCTTGGGCTATACACCATATTTGCTAAGGGGGGGTAGAAATGGACTACCATCGAAGAATGGGAAGAGTGCATCTTTAGGACAAGTTTTCATTGTGAGAGGGGGATGTTTTCTCTTGTGGGTTCAGGTTGTTGTACATGCAAAATACAGCTTATCATATTACCCTGTCCTGCAGAGAGAGGACCATGGTTTTGTGGACGTTGAGCTTAACTGTGACTTCGGGTTTGCTGGCGCAGACATAGCAGTTGGCACTAGGTGGGTCCAGAATGCATGGGACCAGCAGCTTCTTCCTGAGGTTGGGACACTTGTTCAGGAAGATCTAGAGATGAGACAAATAAAGAACAGATTTAATGCAGGAGAATAACAGAGCTGGCAGAGAGGATACTACTCTGAGCCCAGAAATGCTAGTAACATGGTTTGGGGTGTAAACAGGACTCAGACTCACAAACCCTGTTTGCTTATTCTGAAAGAAACCTGGTTACTGTGGCACATGGCAAAATCTTTCACCTTTCATTTTCCATTTTTACACTTTGCAAACACTTATCAACAACATTGCAGCTACTGGTATGGCATGACACTGGGATATTAGAAATCAAAGAAGAGGAGGCAGTTGCCTGATGCACCTTTTATGTTTCTCTGTCAGTTTTTGTTGGATGACATTTTCATTGGAATTTGGTGCCTGTTTCACCAAATGTGCAACAACTCTCGCGTTAATTTTGAAATGTTACACTAAACAAAATTATTGTTATACTTGCAACCCTTACACAAGCATCCAAGAAGTCTGCTGAATCACAATCTTTTGTGACACATGACACTACTACCATCTGTGATTTGCATGTGAAAAATGCTTACGAATTGGTTTTGTGAATTGGACCCCTGGTATGTTACTGGGAATACACATTAAAAGCAAGATGTGAGCAGCACTTATGCATTACTGCACCGTTTAGTCCTTTCGACCCACACAACCCCGACTTCTGTTTGGCCGTCTCTGTCCTCAGAAGCAGCTGTCTGTCAGCAGATCTTGAGGTGCCAAAAACAGTGCGGCCGGCCAAAATGTCTTCACCAGCCTGACTGACAGCAGATATTTATTCAATGAAAATAGTTTTCAAGAAGGCTGAGGATTACACAGGAAGAAATCTGCACTGGTTCTATTTATTAATTTGTTGTTTTATTTTCACTGACTGGGAATCTGGCTACAGTCAAAGCTGATGGTGACTCCGAGATTATTAATCAATCATTACAGATATCGTTGGTAAGTTCACAACATATAAGGGAATTTTGTGCTTTCAACAGCTGCATGTGGAGTTTAAGCTTCACTTACCTGAAGGAACAAAAAAAAGGCCTGACATAAAAAAATGCAGGGTGGCTTGCATTTGAAGTGCGTGCCAGTCACAAACAATTTATTCCTTGCAGTTTAATTGGTCACACAAAACGGTGTGAAATTTTCATGTAAAAAGTAAAATCTGAACAACACCTTAACTGGAGAATAACCAATAATTATGTTATAATTTTCAGAACCCGGAAAATTGGAAACACAAGGCTACATAATGAGAAGCTGAAGGCAGCAGACTTTGAAATACAAATTTTTAAAAAAGCTCAAATTATTGACCTTTGACCAATCTCCAGTTCCTGACAGCTCCTACCTAGTTTAACCAGTTATGGATACTCAATGGCAGCTGAACTAACCATGCGACAGGATTCCAGTTCCCCCGACAGGATCTTGAGCCCCTCCAGAACAATGAGTCCAGCAATGACAGCGTTGGTTGTGGCAATAGCTGGGATGATGTTCCCTGCCATGGCTGGAACAAATCAACAAATACATCTATTAACACTCTCAATTAGAGACATTTATCTGAGATTGTACATGCACTACTGTATAATGGAATTAAGGTCTCACAAACTAATTTAGATAACATACAATATATTCACTAAATAAAACACAGTAAATTAAAAAATGATAGTTGGTTTCCAGTGTAACCAATTTTCTGTTAAAAAGATGTGAGATAGCCAACTTACACTTTACATCAAAGCGGCTCTTCATGTTCATGCTAAAGATGTGCATACGTAGGTTTGCTGATGCAGTAACAAAGTCCATGGCTGGAGGGTCATCCTGACGACGGGAGGAGGCAGTGAAAGCATTAAACTCACATGAGCTATTAAAAACACAGTGCATGCATCTGTGTGTCACTACCATTTCACTATGGTTGTGTATTCCCTAAAAAGAAACCTTAAATTGTCAACAAACTCAGACTTGAAGCTACTTTTCTTTTAAGGCCTTTGAGTTTTTAAAATTAAAAGACAGACCTGCATGTACCTATCAATTTTTTCTGGAAGAATCATTTATTTACCAATATTATTCTTCTCAGATTTTTAAACCAAGTGTGCAAACATTCCCTTCAGCTGTCTATTAGTTTGTGTTTTCGTGTTACCTTGTCCCATACGAGCTCAGCACCATCTCCCTTCTCCTGCAGCTGTGAGCGGAGAGTCTCCACGCTGTGCTGAAACAGCTGGCAGTAACCCCAAACACCCAGAACCTGCTGGTCCTTCAAACCTGAACCTGGAGTCTCTTCCTGAGGACAAACTGGGCCACACAGAAATATGGAAGAACATACTAAAAAACAAATACACACAGCCAAGAGAAACGCATACATTCATGCTAAATTGACATGTGGCTATTATAACCAGTACTATTATTGCCACAAGGCAAAAATGTTAATACTCAAAAGCATGTGAACAGGGGTGCTGCAGTTACTAAGACACACACATGGTGAAAGCAGAGGAGAGGAGAGAAAAGTGACCGTAACTGACAGCAAAATACAGTAGAGACTCTCACATTGAGCAAGTGAACATAAATTAGGTCAATGAGTAACAAAAATTAAAAAAAAAAAAAAATTCCCCTTTGTCTTCTTGTGGGGGCAGGGGGTACAGTTGGGGGGGGTAGGCCAACAAGGCAGCTAAAGTTGTTTCTTACATAAATATTTAAAAGACATACCACTGTTCTCTAGGTGCTGCCAGTCCAGAGGAGTAGGAGCTTTCCTCTTCTTCCACAGCTTGTCCATGGTCAACAGGTACATGATATCATCTTTGAAAAGCTAGAGAGGAAGCCAATTGTAACAACCCTATTATGCTGGTGGTGATGACAATACACTAAAACAGTGCTCCTAAAAGTCAGTTCTGTGTGTTCAAAAAAAAAGGCTACATTAGAAATGCAAAACACGACATTTAAAACCACATGAAACCCTGCCCCTACTGATGAAGTATCCCAAGCTTTTCATAAGAGAAAACATATAACAATACTCTTAAATTTAATTTCAATCTGCATGTTGCTACCATGGATGAGATCAAAACCAGACGTGCAACAGACTCTCACTCCCTACGCGACTAATCCCTTTTATGCTTTGTCTTTCAGTAAGGAAAACTAGTATGCATGTTCTACTACACACATCAGCTTGGGTTGGGCATGTACAGAGTAAGTGAAACGGATGTGTTAAATAAAAAAGGTGGGGCCTTTGCTATATATACAGACACACATACATACACATACATACACACATTATAGAAACTCCAACAAATGTGATTACATGACACGTAAACATAGTTTATACTAAAATCAGTACAACTCTATAAAATCTAATCCAAAAATATTTGGGTTAGAACCAGTCACGAGACATTGTTCACCTGCCACAGGTGATGGTGATGACAGTGACTGAAGCTGTGCAAGAATTTCAAGACATTTAGCTGATTAGCATGTACAGAGCCCAGCAGTCAAAACAAACTGTGGTGCTTCTATTTGAATGTCGAGTTGTAATTTTTACTGTGTGAAATGCCATGTGTTGGGCCCAGGACCTGCCAGTCCTAGGCCTACTCTATAGCTGACATAAGAAACATATATAACAACGTGAAACACAAAGAGCATTCATGTTCTTGCACTGCAAAGCACAATATGCAATCTAAGCTTTCTAACACTTTGCTAACATCTGCCATGTCATCTGTTTGAGGTAGAAAACAAACAAATAAGGATATAAAGGGAAACTACAAATCCTTTTCTGTATAACCAACTTCACTAATGCATTGACAAAATAGCCACATTCTGCACTTGCATTCTTGAACTATATTAAGAACTATTCCATGCTGATTTTGCAACAATTGAGAATGTAGTATATAAACACACATCAGCGGGGGCAATTTTCAAATGCCCTACTTCTGCATCACAACAATTTACTACCCCATGTGCATTAACACTACTGCTTTAACATTAACCACAGGACGGGCCAAAATAAACCGTTCTATGCACATTTATTATGTAAACAGAAAGTCTGTATTCCACACACTTGTGCAAGCATTAGAATGCTGTACATTAGGTAAGTTACAAATCTGCATCCAAAACAGCCCTACAAGTTTGATTGTCTGACTGTTACCTTGTTGAAGAGTTTGACTGGGTCGTATCCGGTAGAGCGGGCCCATTCCTTGGTGGAGATGCGCTTGATGTCCCCGTCCTTTTCTGAGGCTGTGGCACGAGCTGCCGTCTCCTCTGGGTTCCCTGTTTACAAAACAGAAGTTTCACAGAGTATAGGGTGCTTGTGTATTTCTACCTATATCAGTATTATACATCCATTTCTGTCACAAATGGAACTGAAAATAAGAGCTGAAGAAATATAACTCATCAGATATTGTGAAGCAAATGTAATGCCATGAGCTCACTCACATGCAGCCTCTGGGTCAGCTGTGTCAGGTGACACCTCTTGATCTGCATCCTCTTCTCCAAATAGCTGACTGTTGGTAATAGACAGAAAATGCAAAATAACCATTAGAACACAGTGCACTCACCTCAGTTGTTTCTGAAATATCATTATGGTGCTTTCTCATGTTTTAGCACCTTTGCAGCATAATTACATATATTCTACATACGTACTGTTGTTTCAAACCTGTGCAGGGCCAGTCTAGAGACAGTTTACTTACTTTCTAATAAGCCTGTTTACATTGTAGCCCACTTGAACGATGCTAGAATTTAGTTATGATGAGAATGAGCATTACTTGAAGAGATACTTTGCCCACACAATGCAGTGTATGGGCTCAGACGGTGTGTTTCTTATGGTACATCCTGGGAAGGTCTTCTGGGAAGGCTTAGGTTGGCACTCGTAGCACTCTGTCATTCCCTGGGGAAGGAAAAGAGGGTGGATGGGAAGGAATAAAGAAAGGGAAAAAAAAAAAGGATGAGCAAAGATACAAGCTGATATGAGATATTAACTACCCTCCTTCTACCTTGCCTACACATGTGCAAGGAAACAACATGGGATAGTAATTCAGTGGATTTAAGCATAACTAAGAGGTGCATGTCCTACCTTCTTGATGACTGTGACTTGTCCCAGGTAACCAGCTGTGCCACTCTCTATCAGAGGGATATCAGCTGCCAAACACATCCTGTTCACATGGTTACGGGCCGCTACAGAGACAAAAGGTGTTTTATTTTCATCATAATTGAAAGTGTTGGTAGTTAGGAGTAACAAAAAATGTTTAAGTCATCAAGATCAGACAAGGATACCTCTGTTATCCAGAGCATTCATCACAAGCATGAACTTTCTGAAGAACTCCACGTTGTAGTCAGGGCTGTTGGACAAATAAAAAAACTATCACATTCATATTGATCGTTCGGTTCCATGTCAAAAGTACACATAAAATTGATTCAATTCCTTAAATGAGTGAAAGGGACAAGAAAAACGAAAGAACTCACTTCATGATGCTGTCATGGTAGGCAGTAATATTTGCACTGGGACAGAACTGCAAAGCACTCTCCTTTGCCACCTGCAAAACAACAAAAAAATAAGGCAGAAATGCACAAACAGTACACAGAAAATTACTTAGTCTACAACTATGAAATGTTACAGAAAGCACACATATTTCAAGGTGTTTTACATAACAGTGTCAGCTCCAACAAGATTTACAGCAACCGGTGGCAAAGGTCAGTTTCCTGATGTTTACATACCTGTGCTTTAGACTTGCCAACATGCTTCTTCTGAAAGAGGAACTGACGATTTAGGTTGCTGACATCAATTGTGTCCAAGTCAATCTGCCGAAATCAACAGGGTTGTAATGTCAGTCATGTATAAATGTAATGTAGTATATATGAAAGCCAAGTCCAATCAAATTGGTTATTCTTTGTTGTTCAGTCTAATTTTGACAAAAATATCTGTTGATGCACATTATAACAAATAGGGACAATTAAAGGATTTTGGACAAAAGCCTTCTGGTTATCTTAATATTTTCACCAGCTCAGTTGTATTTAAAAGTGCAAGTGGAGTGTAACTCAAAAATTTGTCTCATGCAGACTCATGGCTTTTGTTATGACTAAGGACTGTAAAAACAACTCCCCTTAAAAAAATTAAGGTCACCAGTGTGAAACCTTGGTCAAAACAACCAACAACAGTATTGACAAGACGGAATAATCATCTCATTATATTAATCTACAGAGCTCTACTATTAAGCTCCCAAACTACCTTACCTCTCTTTCGCAGAACTATTTTCAGGTACAATGCCCATTTTTAATAGAGTAAACTACAAACTGCCCTCAAGCTACTGTACTTTCTTTCATTCCCCTTGGAGATTTTAAGCTTTACTATCTGATATTTATTATGATTCTTTTAATAATTCTACTTGCCACTCGATTGTTGGTTGCCTGGCTTGAGATGTGTTCTTGTATTTTTGTTGGGTGGTTGTTTGACTATTAATATTTCTTGTTCCCTCTTTTAAAAATGATATCATAATTTCAATGAGTATATCTGATTAAATTGCGTTATCAGAAATCATAGATACATTTCCTTCTCATTTTTAGTAAAAAGGAACGATGGTGAACATTAATCTGTCACTCGGTTTACAAGCGACCCCTAGAGGTCCCTGAACCCCTGTCTGGGACCCAGTGACAGTCACAGATGCTTTGCTCTAACCATTAGAATGTTGAACCTAGAAAACCCGAACAACCATTACTGTTAACAGTTGTACAAGTGCTGCGCAAACAGACGCAAATTTTGTCCAGCGTTACTATATCTACTGATATTATTAACAGTGTACTGTAATATAATCTCACACAACTAAACAATGGGTTGTCCAAATGAGTCTGTTGGCATTTAGCCATCCAACCGGCTAGCTAGCCGTCACATTACAAATAAGTTGTCTAGCTAACTAAGCCGTATTAATGGCGCCAAATGCACTAGCTCCATTGGTGCGGCAGTGTTAATATTTTTACATCATGTCCGGGCCTGTCCATTTAAATTTGCACTCGGGGACAGAGAGGCAATCAACACCACCACCACCGCGAACACTCGTATGTTTTACTTCTTTGATTGCCACGTCTCAGGAATTAGTCCGAGCCCGCACACCTCCAGACGCAGTGTGTGCAGCACAAAGACCTAGCATGATAGCCAGCTAGCTAACACACACACACACACACACACACACACACACAAACAAACAACCATAAATGTGACGGACCACTTCGATGTTTTTGAAGCCGGTGAGGACGAGGTTCTTCAACAGCTCACAGCCAATCCCTCCCGCTCCCACCACCAGCACCTTGCAGCTGGAAAGGGAGTCAGCCAGCTCTTTTCGGAGGGAACCCACCAGTTGGACCATGTCGATCGGATAGAGACAGAACCAGAGCCTGCAGCACCAAGAGGCTAGCGGCTAGCGTCTTCTCCAACAGACTCGAAGTCCCGCCCATTTCCGGGTCATTCGATTTCTTCTCCTGTAGGATTCCGAGGCGCTTGTTAAGCAATGCGTTGTTTTAGCGCCCTCTTCTTGACGGTGGGAAATTCAACTTGTAGGTTTTAACCTACTTTGGTGGAATTTTCCTCACAGTTTCCCACTAATTGGTCTTCCATCCTTACTCCATTAAGATGTTCACAACTGCTTTGCACTTTAATAGTTTATTTTTTTGTATTTAAATTTTCTTTAAATTTTGTGTTTTTCCTCTATATACAATTTTCGCTGAAAGAAAGTGCTGTATTATTTCTTGTCCATGGTCACCTTTTCCTGTTGCTGCCTTTCAATGCCCAATGTAATTTTTATCTAGATGTTTTTTTCAGTGTTAATAATATCACAGTAATCTTACCCTAAATGTATCGTTCACCTTTCAGTCACTTTCCTCTTATCATTCCTTTAACTTCTCATGTGCACAATATTACTTCTAATCCATTCCTTCTCTCCACAGAGCCTGTTTTGCATTCGAATCCACCAATTTATTTCCTTTCAGACTGACAGGAATCAACATAAATCTAACTGGCACACAGTGTTGTTATTTTTCTGGAATGCCTTGGCAACAACTTGGATAAAATATCTTTGAAAACCGAAATAAAATGATCTCAGGCTTCTGAGAAATGAAAGGAGTCAGAGCATATCAAGGCATTTCCTGGCTCTCCAACCCACTGCAGTGCCAGATGCATCACAAGTATCTCTACCAAGTTAACCCCCCGACAATTTAATTAACGCTTAGATACATCTGGAGTTTTGTCTGGATTCTTGAATTGATTGTTACTAACAGAGCTCTCTGTATCTAATGGGAATAGTTATTTGGAGTAGTGTTAATTAGTTGTGTGTTACCAAGTCAACTTTACTCTACTTTCAACAAGTACATTGTTTCAACACATACATTCCATCTATCAGTGGAGATCATGGCTGAAAAATAACTACTACTGGGCTCAATCTAATATTACTTACTTAAATACTTATACTGTATTCTGTATACAAACAGTATACAGTGTTGCCAACTCACCCAAGCCTTAATTTTCCCTCTCTTCCTTTTTCAAAACATCCCCATAAAATGATTTTGTAGGGAAGTATTCTACATGTCCCTGACTGTAGGTCCAGCAGTTACTCATTAACAGTTGTCCTCTTGTGCCATCCCTCTCTCTATAATTTTTTTTTTTAGAATGATAACTAACTAACCTACTGCTACTGTATTAAATGGTTTATTCATGTAAAGGGGTTAGGGTTAGGGTTAGGGTTAGACAGAACAGACAGAACAATTGAAAAACCCCTCTATACATCATGCTAGGGATTTTTTTACTGTTGGTAATAACCTAGGTATGTGTGTGTGTGTGTGTGTGTGTGTGTGTGTGTGTGTGTGTGTGTGTGTGTGTGTGTGTGTATCTGTGTATCTGTGTGTGTGTGTGTGTGCGCGCGTGTGTGGTGTGTGTGCATCTCCACAGTAAAGCAAACAACGGCCATGAATCACAAATGCCCTATGATATTGGTCACATTTCATCATCTACCTGGCATACTCAAAGCAGCCATTATTGACTGAAGACAACGCAATAAGTGACCAGGGGGATGTGGATGTGGGTATAGGGCAAAGTGTCCATGTGGAACTCAGCTATCTAGCATGAAGAAAGAGTAAGAGCACTAAGGACTATATAAAAGAAGGATAATTCAAAAATACGTATGTCCAGATAGTTTCACACCATGTGACAATGTAGGCAGTCTCTTTACAGTACTGGCAGGGGTAACTGATTTCCAAATATAGTGTAGTATTTTTAATCTATTGTATTTTAGAAATGTGTTTATTTAGCCATAATTAGAAGACAAAATAATGCACATAGATGGTATAGCCACTGGGGTGCCTGATTAGCCCACTCTGTGTGACACATAGAGACTGTGATTAATTGATGATTTGACATCAACAATTACATTAACAATATCAATCAACACCTCCGACATGATGTTACATACAGTATGTACTGGTCAGAATGTATGCTTCTGGTCAGTATAAAAATGTTAAAAAAAACTTAGAGTGCATACAGGTATCTGAGCAAAAGACACACAAATTGTTTGTAGTGGAGCGGTAATTTCTCTTACCAAACAAGCATGACTTTAGTGGGTAGTACGAATAAGTGGTTTAATCAGTGAAAAACTTTCATTAAGCAGTAGGAAAATATGCGTGTCCAATAGGCCCATTACTTGGCTAAACATCTGGATTAAATTCCCTCACATTATCATGACAATTGGGGTGTTAGGGGATTTCCAGGTAGAAGATGTATGAGGCAATGACAGTGCCCCACTTAAAGTGCCCAAACATGTACCAAAAGTTGATGCTCTGTGGTAACCTCCCTTGGGTGCGTGTGGCTCAAGGTGCGTGTGACTGAAGCACATATGTGAATAAACTGAGTGTATTATGGTCAGGATGTTGTTATACCCGTTGTCACTCTCAGGTAAAGTAGTAGCTAAGAAATATTTTCATATTTGCAAAGTATTTTCTGTCACCAGCCTCATGAAACAAACAAGACTTTGTGAGACGAACTATTTATAAAATATTGTAATTATGATTGGAGAATTAGTTCAACTGCCGTGCTAATGAAGCCTGTAGCGTTGTCGCTACCATGGTAACAGCAAGGTTTGATGACGTTATAACAAGCTGCCTTCGAGCGGCGTCTCAAATTTTGAATACGAATGGTATTTTGCGCATGTAATGAATTTCTAGGCAGGTTAAATGCATGTACATTTTGGGGTTACAGAGGGTAGAGATCTGATCAATAATTCATGGTTTTAATCGCTACATATAAACATCAATCTTACGCATTATTTCCTTTTAATTCTGGCTATGTGGAGCAATATAAGGTCTGTATATAGGTTTCTGAAACAAGTTGCCAAATGCCAAATAATTTATTATATGTTACAATGATATACAACCTCGCCGATGTTGTTGCTGCAAACTATTAATATTTCCACAAAAAACGTCCTAAAGTACGGCGTTTACGAGAATCTTGAAGGCAGCACAAGTTGACCGGAAAGTTCTCGCTGTCCGGACACTCACAACTGAATTCTGCTGAGTGCGAAGGGAAGTGGAAGCTTTGGCTTTGACGTAAGTTTTCTCATGATACTATTTTACTGCGCAATGTAAATGCAACATTTGTTTTACTGAACTTGAATGGTACAGTGTAGCCTAGCCTACATCATTAATCTTAAGCGAATAATCATTATCGAAATATAATACTTATAACAGCTGGATAGCCTATGCATATTGATTTAAAAAAATGTTATTAAAATGTTTGTTGTTTCTCTATAAAAAAGTTTTTTTTGAGTCAGAACATTTTTATTCTCTTTTCATTGGTCTTTGTCAATTATTTACATTCTGTTGTGTGAATAAATACGAGTGATTTGGAAGAATCAATAGGGCAATGGGTAACCTATACACTTTTTATTTGTCCCTGCCTGTATCTTGCCTGTGTCCGTTTGTCCGCGTGAGCGTGTCGCGTGGGCTGATGAATATTTGATTTATCATTCTCTCTGTAAACCAAGTGTTTCAGAGATTAAAAGAGGTCAAACATGCTAATATGTTATTCACGCTTGTTATCCACTCCTGTTGGCCAGGAGTGAATATAGTTTTACAGTAGATCAGGTGATAAAGCCTAACCTTTCCAATGGTCTGTCCCTACGTATTCTGGCCGGCCAGCCTCTCCCCTCGCCTCCAGCAGCATTCAAACCGAGACAAAGCGCTGTCCAACTGCACAAGTGGTTGAAAGAAACATGGGGTCCACTGTACAACTGTGCTCGGTGCTGCTGGTTGTATTTCTGCTGGGGCTTCATCACTCCTCAGGTTTCTGGATCGTCAACATTGTCTTCCCGCCCAACGCCAAACCCAAAGTACCAAGCAACAGCACTCCACCACTCATTATCGGTAAGTGTAGCTGAAGAATCTTAAAGAAGTGTTGTTGAAGGATCTTAGATGCCATTCAGAAAAAATCTGACTTTTAGGACCGAGGCTTGATTACCAGCTGGGCAAAAGCGGCAGCTAACCAGAAAACCCAGAACTCTATGGGCCCCAAAAGCACCAGGCATAATGTGTGTCACCTGGATTGTACTAATTTAAACGAAAATCTGTTTGGGAATATGCACCACTAAAGTGCAGTACCAACTGACATGATTAGGACTTTAAGGTGGGTTCTCCTTTATTTTCCAATCTTGAGGCCCTGTGTCAAGTTTACAGACCTTGTGTTTTTCAGTGCTGTATTTAGGATACTTGTTGCATATTCCTTAGTTACTTAGTTTTTAATAAAATAATGACACAGCAAGCCTGTTGCCAAGAGGAAGGTAGAAAAAAGCTGCACTCATTGCACAGATAGTGTGGGAAATTAGGGTTTAATAACTGCTCAGCAGCTTATTTTTTTTATCTATTATATGTCCGAATAACTGATTGTGTGTTGATGTCAAGACAGGAGGCCGTGCACTGTACTCTGTACATTTGACCCTGTATTTTACTGTTTTTATCCTGCTTATCTAGGTCATACTTTTTAGGCACTAAGGGCCAAAACATGGTTGAGTCATGCTCTGCACTGGTCGTCAACACCTCAGCTGTAGGAGTTTTACTCTGTCTGGCCCTTTAAAGACCATGAATTTGGCCTTTAACCCATTTTTGGTCAAGACACTATGTTTCTTCTTTGCCCCTTCCTCAATTTTTAACAATATTTCCTCATCTCCTCTAAAATAACATGTCAGTGCATCACTTTTAGGAGCCATAACAGTGAGTGAAAACAGAACCTGTGAGTCCAAACTGTCCCATTGAAATTTGTCAGGATCTTCTACTTTCTATGTATTTGTAATATTTAGGCTGCGTTTTATAATAATAGTGCAGTATCAGTTTCTGTTCTGCAGTATCAGAAGCTCTCTTTGTTATGAAACAGTCTAAAAAGGCATAATACAGCAAGTTGGTTTTTAAAATGTGCGTTGACAAATATTCAAAGAGTGATGCTCTAAAGCCTTGCCACAGCTTTGTTCTCAGAATCTTGGAGTACAGGCTTTGAAATAACTTGACATGATGATGCTTAAAACGTTCATTGACAGGTGAACCAACAAAATACAGAAAAAGCTGCTAAAGACCATGTACTAACACAGTAAGTATTTATATACTAGTCTGTGTGCTTGGTGGTCTTTGTCTCTGTATAGTCAGCATTCTCCTGATCAATCTAGTTGCCTAAGAATATGACTCCTTTGGGCTTAAAAGATCCAGCTCGGCCAATCTTTTCCTGAAGATGTAGCTCAAGGTTTTCTATGTGTATTTCGAATGTGTTATGATCAGGTGGACAGATGTGTTACTCTGAGATCCATATTGGACTCATAAATGTTATAAGTAAGTTTGTATAGACTGTAGAGTGCATAAAGCAGGTTTTTTTTTTTTTGTAAAACGTGTATTAACTACATCAGCCCAGACAAGCACAGATTTCATTCTTTGTCTTGCAATTAGTAGTATAATTTGATGCTGATTTTTTTTATTTTTTTGGAATTTTGCCTATATATGAGAGTCGGCAGTGTACAGAGAAAGGAAACATGGGGAGAGAGAAGGGTATGACCTGCAACAAGAGTACCAAGACGGAATCTAAGGGTAGACGTTGTCTTTATGTGGTATGCGCCTAACTATTTGGCCATCATGATGCCCCAGAAATAGTAGTATAAATTTGAACAATATTACCTTAAATTCCACATATTAGCTCTTCCCAGGGCTTTCAACCTCTCACTAATAGCACTATGCCTGTGACACGGATAGTCCCCTCGATTGTGATATAGTCAGACAAAATAACCTAGATCATTTTCACCTTCATATCCTTCCTCCATATATTACACATACATTAGGTATAATGATTGGTTTTTGGGCAAACCTGGCCATTATTTCACCAATGTTATCATCCACAACAAAAGTTGAGAAATCACTTAGAAATATCTGATGAAACACAGAGAAAATCTGCTGTTTAGTCAAAATAAACAATTTTCAACACATTTTACTTGTTTGTCACACATTCTGCCAGATGTTGTGACAAACAGTTTTTAGCTATAAAGTGTAGTAAACTTATTTAAACCCATATCTTCTGGGTCTTTTCAACAGATAACATGGTGAATATTGGCCAGTAACTTCAGATTCGGTTATGAAATCAAGAAGTGTTATTGTAACTATGTGTAACGTGAAAGGACTTGCTCATAGTGACAAACCCACACTTATCCCACATCTCTGCATTTTTTAGCTCAGTGTTTTGGTTGTCTGGCCAGCAAACTCCACTCTCATCAACCTCATCTCCAGCTACAGCAGGCGGCTGTTTTCAGCAAACACGCTCTATTAAACCCACTGCACACTACCTGCCCAGCTCCAAATGGCAGACAGACAAAGTTATTGACTAAAACTAGAAATTATATTAGACTCGTATTCATCAGTTGTCTGCAAACAAAGTATTTTAAGCAATAACATGGTACTCTATTACCACTACTGACATTGCTACATGTGTTTTGTTTTCATTTCAGTATGGAAGTGTTCTTTTTACTCTTTGGTAACATTTTTGTTAATGAAACTTGTCCACAGAGCAGAATAGGTAGCTTTATGTGGCAATTTTAGGGGCAACGATTATGCTAATGATCACATCTCACGCACCTCCTCATGAACAGTTGGTTTTCATCAAAATGAAACGAACAATTTACAAAAAGTTTCTGCAGTTAAGAGAGTTTGGTGAATTCAACTTCCAATACTTGTACGATCAAACCACAGAAAAAAGTAAGAGAGATTTAGGAGAAGAATGCAAAAATGTTTTTGAATGAGGCCCATGTCCTTAACGTCCTCCTAATCCATTAATCATCTTGTGACCCCTCAGATTCATCTTGTGACCCTTTGGAGGGGTTGGGACCCCCGCGTTGGAAGCCAATGACCTACAGTGTACTTAACCTTTCTGTGCTAACTTGCAAAGTGATTCACTGATGTGATGTGCATGTGTGCGTTTGTGTGTCCAGTACCAGGGAACTTGGGGAACCGTCTGGAAGCTAAAATAGACAAGCCCACCCTGGTCCACTGGATGTGCTACAAGAAAACTGAACACTGGTTCCCCTTGTGGATTGACCTCAACATTTTCATGCCTATTGGTGTAGACTGCTGGATTGATAACATTAGGTAACACTGATTGATCTTTAATGTCTATCCTCTATCTGCATTACGCCTCACCTTAAAGCAAATTGATGACACCATTTTCCCTTTGCTCTACATTTTTGCCTTACTACAGATGACAGCAGATGTTGCTAAATATTTGGAAAATATTTCCTGATCCTTGGTCAGAAGTTGAAGACATAACATTTTTATTCCATTTTCTCCCTGCTGTAATTTGAATAAAAAATCCTTATTATAGTCATATTTACATTTTCTCTTTCTGTTCATGATTACCTTTTAGATCTCAGTATTACTGTACATAATGAGGGGCCTAGGATTTCGTTACTCTGCTGCCTTAAATCTCACAGTCTGGTCTAAGCGGACAATACCAGAAAGAACAATTATACTGGGGAGACCAACATATTTTTGTTCTTTTTCAGATATTGTTAGAGTCACATTAGAGAATGTTTTTGCCCTAGTAGATTAAGATGAATGTCCATGTGCGTGCCTCAGACTTGTTTACAACCAGACGACTCGGCGGTCATCCAACTCACCAGGGGTGCAGGTGCGAGTGCCAGGATTTGGGCAGACCTATCCCATTGAGTTTCTTGACTATAACAAACTGGCTGGTGAGAGAAATACTACTGTAATGGTGGATTGGGGGATTGGGATTTTTGGATTCTGTCATATTTTCATGAATTTCCTTTTTGAATGACACAGAAATGTCAAAGGTTTCATGAATGCAATGATACATAGGAATTTGTCCAACATACTGTATAGGTCTGCGCTAAATCCTACACTACCTATCTTAATTAAATATCTTACATGAACTTTGTTTCTCAGATGCTTATTACCAAGTAAAGGTGATTTATACTTAGACATCTGGTATTGATTGAGTCTGCTGTTGTTTTTTGCAGGTTATTTTTACACTATGGTGCAACATCTGGTCAATGTTGGCTATACCCGCAATGAGACAGTCCGAGGAGCACCGTATGATTGGAGATTAGCTCCTAGTAAGTAATATAAATACAGTGGCAAAAAATATGTGAACCCTTTGGAATGACATGGTTTTCTGTATTATTTGGTCAATATATGTGATCTAATCTTCATTTGACTCACAAGTATAGACAAACACATTGTGCTGAAGCTAATAACACACAAACAATGATAATCTTACGTGTCTTTATGGAACAGACCCATTAAACCTTCAAAGTGCTGGTGGGAAAAGTAAGTGAACCCTTGGATTTAATAACTAGTTGAGCCGCCTTTAGCAGCAATAACCTAAAACAGTTGCTTTTGATAGTTAGTTGCTTTTGATCAGAGCCGCACAACGTTCAGGAGGAATTTTGGCTCAATCTTCTGTAACAGAACTGCTTCAGTTCACCTCTGAGGACACTCCAAAGAATTTCTATTGAGTTCAGTTCTGGGCTCTGACTGGGCCACTCCAAAAGGCGGATTTTCTTAATTTGAAGTCATTCTGTAGTAGATTTACTTTGATTTTTAGGGTCATCGTCCTTTTGCGTCAGCCAACTTCTTCTGAGCTTCAGCTGGTGGACAGCTGCCCTGACGTTATCCTGAAAGATACGTTAATAAACTTGGGAATTCATTTTCTTCATTTTCCCCTCTATGATGACAAACTGTCCGGACCTAGAGGCAGCATAACAGCCCCAACTCATGATGCTCCCTCCACTGTATTTCATCGCTGGGATGATGTTTTCACGTTGGTATGCAGTGCCCTTTTTCCTCTAGACGTAGAGCTACATGTTCTTCCTAAACACAGTCCACAGAACATTTTCCCAGTACTGTTGTGGATTGTTAAGTTGCTCTTTGGCAAACTTCAGGTGTGCATTGATGTCCCCATAGACTCCATGTAACCATGCACCATGATTTGTGTATGGTAGACTCATGAACACAGTTGTTAACCAGCTCCAATGATTCCTTTAAGCCTTAAGCTGTTACTCTGAGTTTCTTTTTTATCTCATTGGGCATTCTGCATTGTACTTTTGGAGTCATTTTAGCTGGGCGCCCACTTATAGGGAGAGTTGCCACAGAACTAAATCATCTCCATTTATAGACACTTTGTTTCACTATGGACTGATGAATATCTGAACTCTTTGAGATGACTTTGCAACCCTTTCAAGCTTTATACAATTCTTGATTGTAAGTCTTCTGAGTTCTCTTTTTTATAAGGCATGGTTCACATCAGCAGATTCTTCTTCTAAACAGCAAACTCAAAATGTACGAGTGTTTTTTATAAGTCAAAGTAGCTCTAACCCATACCTCCAATCTGGTTTCATTGACTGGACTCCAGGTTTGATAACTCCTGGCTCCAGTTAACTTTTGTTGATGTCATGAGCCCATACTTATTACACATACAATTATTTGTATGTTATTGATTAAAATAGATTGTTTTTGTTAATAATTGTAACTTAGGTAATGGGTTCACTTACACACAAAGGGTTCACTAATTTTTTTCCCCACTGTATACATGCACCCTCATATACACTCACACTATAACTGGTTGATTAAAATAACTTTGTACAGCATATCTATCACATTGTCATAACACACACCAGTGTAATTTTTTTATCTAGAGAGACTATGTAAATAAAAGGGTTTGGCACTTTGCACGTGGTGGCTTTGAAGAATAAAAAGTACATCAGTAGCGAAAAGGAGCCTGCATACCAATTCAGCTTGTCCTTTTTAAATAATAATATCCTGTGTAGGTGATACCCCCCCCCCCCCCCCATTCTCTATTATTGTATTGATGTGAGAAACAACAGAATTAGATCTGATGAGAAAACAAAAATATACAGTATGGTACTCATAAAGCTCCACTAGTAAATTTTTTTAACATAAAATTTGTACCATTTGTTTGTTTGTTTGTTTTTGGCCACTGGGAGACAGTGGAAAAAGCTGTGAATGCAACACTAAGATACTGTATTATAACCTTATGAAGTTATTATGGCGAACATATAAGCAAACAGTTTCTTATTCACAAATCCAGTAAACACAGAGCAATATTATTATTAATTTCGATTCACGTTTCTGTTCACCTGATTAAAATTCACTTTCATATCATCGCCCTATCCTAGTATTATAAATATAACAATATTGATTCCTGCAGCTTGCAATGGAAATTGAAATGACTACACATAATGGAAAAAGGATTGCCTGTAGTGAGAAACCCACACAAAGTTATCAACTGACTCAATTTTTTAGCCTCTCTTAGCTCATTGTTTTGTTTTAATGGCAGGAAGACAAAGTAACTAGCTGATAACTAAAGTCAATTATCTAGCAGCTAAAGACAACAATATTTTTTTCTCAGGACTTGGTGGACACCAAAATAAAGCTAAAAGGAAGGTGAATATTTGACTTACAGCCAGGCATTCAGTTGGCCACCTCATGACTCCAAATAATTAAAAATGTTGCTTTTTGTCTTCTGAATGCATAAATAGGAAGCCATTTGCTTGCATGTTTGCCACACAGTAATAATAAGGTGTTAGTATGTCAGAACTGTGGGGTTGTCAGCTTGTTCTGGAGTTCTTCTAACAACATGTGGCCAAAAGAAATTAATAAAGCTTTAAAGAACAAAACTGATTCAGTCAGGTCAAACTCCTGCTGAAGATGATAAGGAGGAGGAGGATCATGATTATGCATTACGTGAACTGGATCGCCACGCCTAGCGGACACACATACACACACACACACACACACACACACACACACACACACACACACACACACACACACACACACACACACAGACAGACAGGGAGATAGACAAACTTGAAATGAACATGAAACACTAAGAAGGGGAAAACAGAGGGAAAACATAGAGAATGAGGGGAAGGCACAGCCTAATTTTAACAATTGAAGTTCCTGCCTTTAGCTTGCAACCCTCCCTTCATTCCTCTTCCAACAGATGAGAATGCAGAGTATTTCACAAAGCTGCAGGATCTGGTTGAGGATATGTACGAACAGTACCAGCATCCTGTTTACCTGCTGGGACACAGCATGGGCTGCCACTACGTCCTCTACTTTCTCAACCACCAGCCTCAGGCCTGGAAGGACAAGTACATCAAGGGCTTCATTTCCCTGGGAGCTCCATGGGGGGGTGCTGTTAAACCACTTAGAGTCCTGGCATCGGGTAATGCAAAGTATTTAGAGTAGAATACATTAAAATAGAAGAGGCTGCGTAATGGATCTTTACGTGAAACTGTAAATATAACAAAAAAGTATTCCCATACACCTTCATATTTTTTGTTATGTTTATGACTAAGAGTATCAAAAACTTTGCAGAGCAGTGTTAACTTTGTGGAACATTAAAACAACCACCTGATCTGATTGAGTATTTCATATTTGATCCAACTAATCAAGCATGTTCTGTACATTCTTGCAGCACATATTTGCAACTGTAACTCTCTTATATTTCTCACTTCTTGTTCATTGCAGGTGAAAATGATGGCATTCCGATGATTTCCAACATCAAGATCCGTGAGGAGCAGAGGATGACAACAACTAATCCTTGGATGCTGCCATCTGAGGAAGCCTGGCCAAAGGATCACGTGTTCATCTCCACACCGACCTTTAACTACACCAACCAGGACTACCAGCGCTTCTTCAGAGACATCGGTTTTGAGGACGGCTGGTAGCTAACAGCTTTAATGTTATTACACAGCCTTGATCAACAAAAGCTGTGCTATTACCCACCTTAAATTTTCGATGTATCATATTCATGAATCAATCTAACTGTCTTAAATTCTTTCTAAGTTTTAATTTTTTGCAGAATAGTGACTATGTAGTAGCAGTGGTCATTTGGGAGCAGATAAGTGTGCAGTCTCTACATTATGTGTCCTTCCACCATGACAGATACAGTACAGGACAGTTTCATTGTGGTTGCATCTGTGTCGACACATTATTTTGAGAAATAGCAGTTAATGACTGAAACTGTTTAATCCCCCATGTGGAGAATTTTTATATGTTTAGAGCATCTTTAAAGTTATTTTGACCGATAACATTTTTGTTTGTTGAAAATTTTGAGAATCTGGAGGTGTCTTATTTGGGAGTTGCTAAAGTCAGAAATGTTCAAATCCGACATTTGGGGCTTAAACCTAAAATAACCTCCAATTTTTTGGCCGCTTGGGGGCAGCAGAAACAAGCTGTTAACATGAACCTAACATATTATTATTACTTTTTAAGTTGATATTGCTAACTTATTAGCACATGGTTTCCTATTTACACATTTCGCAGGTGCAGAGCAGCATTAGCATTCATTCAGAGTTTTCATTTTGGTCATTTGACATTCTAGGTCCAGTATTCAATCTTCTTTTTAGCTCCATTGTTGGTGTTCACCAACTCCTGAGGGAAATATGTGGCTCTTTAGCTGCTAAATTCTCCAATTAACTTACTGTTTCTGTCTACTTTATAATGCTGTAAGGGTGGAGCACAGGCTTTTAGAGCTTTTTTCTCTCAAAACAACTGCTTGCTGCGGCCCAAAAACAACACATAAGTGCAAACCAGAGTGAACGAAAACAGTAAAGTTGTGGGCTGGAAAAACAAAATATTGGGTTTCGCTCATTGCTTTGGTTTTCCAGCCTGAAACTGGAAAAAAAAAGTCTGCGACACCAGGCTGCTTTCCAGTCTGGTGTTAACTTACCCTCTAAAACAGATTTTTTTTAATGTGAACCTATTCAGTGGCACCATTTACATCTTTTATTAATCTGTATCTGGATACATTAAAGGGGAACTGCACCGATTTTACATATCAGTCCATTTAAAAGTCTTGGGTAGTACCACTGCATATGTGAAAAAAATTGTATAAAACCATTTGTGGAAAGCTGCATGAAATCTGATAAATGACTGCAAGTGATGTCACTTGAGTTGGCGTTGGTTGAAGCTGAAAGCTACAGGTTTGAAAATGAAAAAACTGGGAATCTGGAGTTAGAGGGAAGTGAGATTACCAGTCCTCTATACCCTGCCCATCATCTCTGCTTGAGGCTAGCAGTTCGAGGCTACTTAAGCAGCCAATAGCATGATACATCCAAATCTGTACAGCTGAGGGAATTGAGTCGAGTTGGGCTGTGGGTATTGCGGGTGCTAGGTTTTGACTAGGAAGAGGAATGTGTGGGATAAAAAAGACAATATGTGTGGTTTTGTTGCATTGATCTCTTTTGTTTTAAACTGTCCATTGTGAGTCTAACACTGTTATAAGAGTGCCATTTGGTGGAGTACTCTTTTAAGATGTCTAAAAAGTTCCATAAGAGCTAAGGGGAACTGAAAAGTTCAGGTGATAATTCTCTGAGGGTTCATCGCTACGAACGACCCCTGTAACAAGTAGTCATGTTATCTATTATTAATATAAAAATATTGATTATAACTGCTTTAAAGTTTTGGGCCATTCCATTTAATAAACCTCTTGTCCTCTTGTTGGTTCTAGGTACATGTGGGAGGATACCAGGAACCTCACTGGTGATCTCCACCCACCTGGTGTTGAGGTGTGGTGTATGTATGGCGTGGGGCTTCCCACTCCTATAACCTACATTTACGACGAGGAGTTTCCCAATGTGGACCCAGTGGATTTTGTTTACGCCGATGGGGACGACACAGTGGACAGCTTTAGCATGAGTCTTTGCAAACGTTGGATGGGGCAGCAGGAGAAGCCTGTCCATGTTACAGAATACCGAGGTCTGACCCACCTTGATATAGTGTTCCATGAGAAGGTGCTCAACCAAATCCAGCATATCCTGGAGGGCAAATCGGATACACCTCAAGAGGTTGATGTCAGATCAGGAGCTAAATCACAAAAAAACAGCGTTTAAGAGGTTAAAAACAAAATAAAATTGGAATGCGGGATTTTTACATAGTTGACTTTTGAGTCTGTTCGGGTGTCAAAAAACACATTCCAGATATCTCTGACATTTATTAACACCCCCGTCTTGGCCCAAGTAAGTGCAACAGTTCCAAACCAATATGGACTTGCACCTAACCTAACCCTGACCCCCCAGCCCATAACTGCGACCCCCTTATCAAAACTAAATGCTGATGACTTGCAATATAGGTTTAACCCCCATTTTCCCATGCTATTTTGTTGTGTCTCCCTTATATTTGATGGTGATCATGATGAGACATACAGTGGTAATCGTGATACACATCATTATCACAATAATTTCAAACAGAGTAATAGGGATTTTTTTATGATGGTTTCTTTGATCTCGTAGTTTTGTGACAGTCTTGTCAACTTCAAATCTTGTTAGACACATCTTTAAAAAAACACAATTCTGGTTTATTTACTTTTGATGGATGATGAATTAATCATCACATCATTATTATATTTAAGTACACACACGCCAACATGACACATTTGTCATATTATATGGGTAGTTAGAGCGTGATTGTAATGAATAGATAGGTTATAGCGACCTCACCGCTTATTCTTATTGTGTATGATATAATTGCAATATTTCCATTTATAATATATTTTTAGAAAATATATTTAAAAAAAAATTCGAAAAATGATCATTCAATCACTTTTTCCGCAGGCACATATAGTAGCTTGTACACGCACATAAAATGATAAAGATAAAATGACGATAAAACGATATAAAATAATAGGGATATTTTATATTGCCGTGTAGCATGCCAAGTTTGAATGTTTCCGTTTATAATAAAGCATCTCTGGTAACAAAAGTCACACGTGTCAAATGATTAGTTTATCATCTGCAAATGTCAAACTTAATCTTTCTTTGCGTCCGTCGGACTACATCTGAGTTCGATTACTTGTGACTAGATCGCTGAAATTGCCTTCCCGGGTGGATTGCTCTATAATCTTTTGAGAATCTCGTGATCGCCACCGTTTTGGTCGCCAATCAACGTCAACCGTTACGTTGTGGTAAACGATCAGGGAAAAACAGCAAACCAGACACACTACAACGAAGAAGTATACAAACCAAAGCTAGACGCCATGACCATTTGGCTATGAGACATCAGGAGCCATGGCGGGTTGGCACCGGATAACCGCTTTCTCTTCGCAGCTTCTAGTCGGTTTGTTATTGTTGCTCTTGTCAGCTAGGAGCAGCGGGAGACCACCGGAGAAATGTCTCGACTACAAGTCTTGTCAGCCCCCAAGACCTCCCGTGGTCCTCAGTAAGTGTTTTCCTCAGTGTTTTACAGCGTTTATAGGCTTGTTCACTTTACCATCTGTTTCCAAATAATCGCACAACTTATTGTCACCCCTCTGTCACCTCAACGGTTAGCGACGGTTGTTGATAGTCAAGGTAGGGCAAACTTAATGCGAAATATCACCATTTTAATATATCCTTGCTCGTTGCAAACATCATATGAAACTCAAAGTAACATTCGGTGCTTTTCAAATTACTTCTTGGCCATTGCTCAAATCGGCTTGCACATATCCACCCAGGCTGTATATTCTTTAATTCAATTTTAACTTTATTAAATGTTTGGCCTGTTGGTCCCATTTTCTTCTTCCATCAAAAGATCCAGCGATTCATCGTGGAGAGAGGCGTGTACCAGGTTGTACGTAGCACTGTATTCGGAAAAAATGCAGTTTTTAATATTATGTTTGTGTAGTATCGAAAACGGGTTGCCCTGCATTCCGAAAATGTACTTAGTCATCATTTGTCGAAGATTAAATTTTGTCTTACAGAAAGGCGTCCAAAATTGCTATATTCTTGATCGGAGTTCGGCTTGAAGTCAGTTAGGAGGATTATCACCAAGAAAAAACATTGATTACCACACTATGTTGACATACATTTGCGAGATCGAGTGCACATTCAACCATTGTGTCTGCAGTGAATTAGAACTGTTTGGGTGCGCGCGCACGCGCGTGTGTTAAGGCTGATTGTTTACAGTCGGAGCAGTCCCTTGATCATATGACTGAGTTGGAGCAGAATTTGACTCTCCAGCACTGCAGCCAGTTAAGTTTATAGGATACTGGAGAAGTCTCTATATGGAGTTTTCTGGACTCTGTTTTAGTCTTACAATAAAGTGTGTAACTTTTATATAAATTCCAATTCCAAATCCAGGTTAAGATTTACTACAAAAGATCTATTACCAGTTTAAATCTCTGCAATTCCTTTTCTTCTTCCACTCCTTCATTGAAAGGGGCTTAGGTTTAGAGGAATCTTATCTGTGTTTGGCTTAGTCCCAACCACAACCTTTGTCTGACTACATGAGTGTATGATAAGAATCTGTGTAACAGTTTGATCCGCAGTGATCTTTTACTGTTTGTTTGTGATTGTTGTTAATCAGCCAGTATCTGTGGATGTACCATATGTATGTTTAAATTTCTGCAAGTATTCCGCTACATAATAAAGTGATTCTCTACAAATTCTTACTAGTTCCCTATCTTCAGCCTTTTCTAGCGATCTCCTCCTGCAGTAAGGTTGGGTCACAACCCAAAAGTTGTTCTTGTTACTTATCTCTAAATAATTATTCTTAAACGGCTCACATCATAATGCTGCCGTTACAAACCCAGGTCCCTGCAGATTTCAAAACATTGTTTAAGATAAGGGATTGGTGTTATAACACACAAATCAATGTAGCATTAGAAAAAGAAATGTGTTTCCTCTCTTCTGTCTTAGGCAAGATACTACTGACTGTCTTGTGATTCAATCATTACTAGTACAGTGGGTCCAAATTGCCACTGAACAAAACTTTGACTATTGACTCTCAAATTCATTTCTAAAGACAACCACAAACTCTACATTATTACAGTTATGAACAAAAGCCTGTGTGGAGCTTTTGTAAAGTTGTGTTACACTGACAGCGAGGCAACCAGAAAGGTCTTTTCAACTATGTAAGAATTTTAGAGTGGGACAAAGAGCTAAACAAAAAGCTTAAAGAGGAAATACATTGACCATTGCAAGTTTTAATATATATTCAGAATTCACCACAATCAGAAAGATACAGTATTTCCATATTGTATAATATTTGAATTTGCATCATAGTGGTTAATTCTGGAAAGTGTGGCTCAGTGTTATTAAAAGAAAAGAAAAGTAGAAATTAAAAAATTAAAAGCTTGACAATTTATTACCAAATATTTTGATATGTGTGAAGTTCACATTTTGACTAAATAGGGAACCTATTTTAATATTCAAAGTGTTTACTCTGTAAATACTTTCAAATTTCAGGATAAATGAATGTGCTGTCAATTAAACATTCATATATTTACATATATTACCTTTTTTATTTTGTAACTGTAGCATCCTGACATATCTTTGTGTTATAGGACCCAAGTAGTCATTTAACTTTTTCATGTTGAAACATGTTATTCAGTACTTTTGTGATATTTAAACCAATGATAGCGAAATTAAATAGTCAAATTTAGTTACGTTTAAAAAAAAAAATCAGTTATTTGTAAACTTCAAAAATGTATGGTGGATTTTTTTTTTTTTTTTTTAGAATTTTCAAAGTGATGAAGACATTTGCTATAGCCCCACCATCAGGAGAATTGGCTGTGTATATGAGTATAAATTTCTTTGGACTTATTTGCAGTGTTTTGTGTATGTTTGATTACATGGAGGAAAGAACAAGTGTGTATACTCATGCCAGGAGCTTTGTGGGACTGAACTTAGGTACAGCTTTCCTTTGAGCTAAATGTTAACGTCAGCACGCTAATAAGATCACAATGGCAGCACTAAAGTGCTGATTTTAAGCAGGTATGATGTTTACCATGTTTGCCAAATTGGTTTAGTGCATTTGCTGACATTTTCGAGTTATTAAAAACATAAAGTAAAGTAGAGGATGATGGGAATGTCATTAGTTTAGTAAGTATTTGGTCATAAAGCAAAGCAAAGCATTGCAGAAAGGGAAATTTTGACCTTATGGTGGAACTACACAAAAGTAAAGGTTAGTAAAGGTAAAGTAAAGGTCACCAGAGTTATAACATTTCTTCGTAAGGGGGGCTTCTATTTGTGTACCAAATGTCATGGTAATCATTCCAGAAGTTGTTGAGACATTTCACTTAAAACCACAGATCCTCATGGTGGAGCTAGAGGAACAGCCAGGGAATCATTACGTTTCATCTTCTGGACCCATTCCATAGTCCAGTCCAGATCACTGTTACAGACTATTATAGTTGTTGAGATATTTCCATGTGGACCAAATTGGTGGAAGAAACTGACAGACACTGCCATCCCTAGAGCCATGCTGAAAGCATGACTAAAAAGCAAGAAGGCGAAACTTAGCAAATAAACTAAGCAACCTGCTTAGCCTGATAATAGGTTTGATTATTGATTACCATTCTTTTTCGTCAATTACTGATTACTTTATACATAATAAAAGTTATAAAATATTGCCAGTGTATCAAAGTGAGTTGGCAGTAATTCTTAGCTCACATTGCTTTTGCAGTTCCTGGGGATCTAGGAAACCAGTTGGAGGCAAAGCTGGATAAACCCAGTGTTGTCCATTACATCTGCTATAAGAAGACTGACTCCTTTTTCACTCTGTGGCTCAACCTGGAGCTGCTGGTCCCTGTAGCCATAGACTGTTGGATAGACAACATAAGGTATGGCATGGGTGTCTCTGTTTGCTTGAGTCTTAACGTTTACATACAATCATCAATAAAGTAAGGTTTGTCAGTCACTGATGGATTTCTTCACCTCACCAAATACACAAAATGAATTTTCTCTTGTAAAATGTTTGATGAGGTCCCATTTTTCCAGTTTTATGGCATCAAAGTAACAGGGAAATCTGATGCTGCCATTTTTAAATGTTGAAAACAGCCTTTTTTAAAATATATTATAATGAACTATTATTATGTAATAGTTAATCATAAAATATAATTAACCATATTGTAGTATTTTTCTGTGGTGACCAAATAGGATAGTATATTTTCCCTTCACTGTTTTATGGGGAAAGTTTGATTTTTGTAAAAACACGGCGTGGTGCAAATTCCAAATTTCATCAGGGAGTAGCTAGATGGATTCAATGACCTGGCTGACTTTCTACGAACACTAATCAACCTACACTGGATAATCTGACCTTTGAACCCTGCATTTATCAGCAAGGAAAGGAAGGAAACAGAGGGTGAGATAGCATGCCTTTAAGGTGTCCATCAGCTATCAACTAAAAAAAGACTTCAAGGCTTGATATTGTGTCTGACTGTGCTCTAAATATTCAACTTATTCTGTTATATGTTTTGTTATTGTTTTACTGGAACAAAATCTGTTTTCAGAAAATATGTATTGCATTTTTTATTCATTTAGAGATGAGAACCGTGAACTACATTTATCTTGTAATGAGAACTTCGCCATTAAGCAATTAAATAGTGCAGTCAGAGGACTGATTTGTTAATCTTGAACAAAGTTATCTTCAGTAATGGTGTACGGTTTGTTCATTGTGAAATGAGGGCAATATTAATAGATAGTGGAAACCATGATCAATATTCATATAATTGGCTGATCGAATGATTGCACTTGATCGGCTGCCATGACAAAGACTACAAACAGAACGTTTTTTATTGAAGCTGCACAATAGTTAATTTAAAGCTGTCTAACCACCTTAAACATATTCTAATCGAAAACATTTGGTTAAATTGCTCTTTCATTACTAATACTATCCCAAACTACATTTATTTTATTTTGTTGCATACTGTATTTTGTCATGTCAGTATAACTAACTCACTATTGTGAAAATTCTGAAATTGTAAGAATTGCACCAACAGATCAGACAATTTCTCAACAACCTACATGTTGCCATCTGACATCTAATGACAGCATTTCTCAGCATCTCTCTTAGAAATTGAGTCATTTGTTCCTGACAATTAGTTAAATCAACCATGAATAAGTTTGGGCTTAAAACTAGCCTATGTAGCTTTTTCATTAGTAGCCACTGTGTTCACAATTGACATTTGCAAGACAACTAAAACATTTAGCAGTAGCACAAGTAAAGAATTGTAAAGTCTTTAAAATGCCTCAGTAATCTCATTTACACAAAAGTATCTATCCAAAGTTTGCTGACATTAGCAATCAGAGGGTAGTGGTCATACCAGACCAATTAAGACTGTAGTAGAAAAACCTCTGAATGTATTGAATAAAGCAGCTACACTTCTTAGTGCTTATGAAATCAACTTTTTATTTGTAAGAGGAATAATGTGTTATTTCTTATTTTAAGTGACATAGTCTTGCTTTAAGGACTTTAAGGTCTACAGCTCTGGATACATTTTAAACCAGCTTCAGAGATCTGGAATATCCAGGCTAATGTGAAAACATTAGCAATCCAATCAAGCCAACTAAGTTATCACCTATCAAGAACACTGCCCTGGTCTAATCCATGTACATAAAATTACCTAGAACCTAGACAACTTGAATGACAGACTAAAAAGTATACGTGTGTGAGAAATGACAGTTGTGCTACAGGTTTGTAAATGTTTGTACATGTTTTCATGTTTGCATCGGGCTAAATGGATACTGCAAAGGTGTAACTGTGTAAGTCAACAATTGGCAGTTTTAGTGAAATAACTTAAATACATTTTGGTAAAGGAAGGTGAAATTCAGAGTTTTAACCCTCATAAGTTAAAAAAAAATTATAAAGCTGATTAGAATTTGTTTAGAAAATATCCAAAGCCATTGTGAGTCCTTATCTAACAATCATAGATTTGTTGATTTTCAAAAATGTACAAAAATGTTGAAAATATTTTCCCTATATGTTCACTTCTGCTCGCTAAACCAAGATGTCTTTTCTTACATTTGCAACTGTGGAATGATAGCGAGTATATACAGTGTTTGTGAGTGTGTGTGGTTCAGCACAGATGCAGAACTAATCCTGATAAAGTTCTTCTTGTCACAATTTTTGTATATGTGCAGATTGATGTACAACAGGACCACACACACCACCTTGTCTCCTCCAGGTGTGGACATTCGTGTCCCGGGGTTCGGACAGACGTATTCACTGGAGTATCTGGACCCCAGCAAACGCAGTGTGGGTGAGTTGAAGGCACAAAACCAAACAGTCCCTTAGAGAAGTGAGAACCGTTTAAAATATCCTCCAAAAAAGTCCTCACGCGCAAGGGCCAAATGGGTTCTCACAAAGATAGACAGACAAGAATCAGATTGTCACTTTTGTCAGTGCTCATGTTTTGGGTAAGAGACTAGAATGTATGATGATTTATTTTTTCTTTCTTGTGTTTGTGTGTGTGTCTATCTACTAGGCATGTATTTCTTTACTATAGTGCAAGCGCTGGTAGACTGGGGCTACACCAGAGATGACGATGTCAGAGGAGCTCCTTATGATTGGAGGAAAGCCCCAAGTAAGCAAACACGCATAAACACACTCAAAGAAATGCTGGTAGTGAGCCCTGATTAACATCTATTCCCTCAGTCTTTACCCTAACCCATGAATGTCGAACCCTCACCTGTAAAATCTAAAATACATTGATCACACAAAAGAACTTGAGAGACTGGTCTGGCTCGTGTAGCTGTTCCTCACTAGAACAGAAGAACATACAGTATATTAACTGGTCTTTGGAGATCCTGTCTGTGATTTGTGGGTTTAAGCAGCTGACACAATTAAAACACACGACAAATACAGACAGGATACGTTACTGCTTCCTTGTGATGTATTTCTGTGTTGAAAGAGGCAATATGTAAGTATTTTAGTTTAAACATTCAGAAATTAACTAAGATTATCAAAAGAATGTGAAGAAATAACAGTTTTGACTTTATGTCAAAGACATCTACGTATTGTGTTGCAGAGATATCTACTGAAGTTAGCAAGCTAACCAGCTAGCCCCAGCCTGTACCGTCTTGTAATAGAACTTTGTACCTCAAGAGGCAATAGTAAGTCACTGTGGCATCCAGTCTGCCCTCAGTCCAACATGAGAGGATGAATAAGTAGTAACTGGTAGGCTATAAACCTGTGTTGCAGCTGTCCTCTCTCTGCAACATTTCTCCTCTCTTTCCTCAAGCTCAGCTATTGATGCTGCTGCCTTAGCTACTCTCCCTTGCGTTCCTCGACTTCTCATGGCTTGTCCTCTACTCCTGCAACCACTACATCTTCCCTGTCTCTCTTACTGGGCAGACTGGGTGTGGAATTGTCAACCTCAGTCTAACAAAAACTGAAGAAAACAACCTAAAAGTTATATAATCAGATCGCAAGATAAACCTGTGTGGAAAACATTTTCCCAATCCACGCAGGTTTGGCAATATGTCAACAAAAAACTGGATTTTTTTGATGGTCCACCGATGTGGTGGCCCACTGGGATTTGTCCCGGTATGCCCTATGGCCAGTCTGACTATGGCACAGAGGAATGGAAAGGGAGATCCCAACTTTCTGGTAATATGCTGCCACTTATTTGTTTGGAGGATGAAGTTGACGTTTGGCCAACTTCTTACACACAATCCCTTTAATTCAGGATTTAAGAAATTTAAAGGGTCACTTAGCAGGCATGTTAAATGATTTGCAGACCTTAAAATGAACAAAACTTATTGTACATCTTGTGAGCTCGGACTCAGTGTTTATTACTTGGCGTGATATGAGGGAACAAACAAACAAACAAAAAAAACTGGATGATGATAATTTTATAAATTTGAGCACATCTTTTTAAACACTGTTCCTGACAGTCATGGATTTTTATTTTGAAATGGGTATTAAAGGCAGTGAAGTCAGAATAAATAGGTGTAAATAACCTTGGGAAGTGTGGGAAACTATACCCATCAAGCCATATTTTTGAACTGGTCCAATGCTGTTCGAGCTTTTCTGTCCAAACCAGGAAATAATCAGATGTCAGTTCTTAGAAGCACTCTACCCTAATATTGGAAATGCAGAAAATTTCACAGCACGGCCAGTGGGGGGAATTTGTTTACTCATCTTCTCTGTCATTCTTTGTTCCTCTTCCAGATGAGAATAAAGAGTATTTCCTGGCACTGCAGCAGATGATTGAACAGATGGCAGAGAAAGCTGGTGGGCCTGTGGTGCTCATTGCTCACAGTATGGGCAACATGTACACCTTGTACTTCCTCAACCAGCAGCCTCAGGCTTGGAAAGACAAATACATCAAAGCTTTCATCTGTTTGGGTCCACCGTGGGCTGGAGTGGCCAAGACCCTCCGCGTGATCATCTCTGGTAAGAGATGAAACTAATATTATGGAAGCACTACTACTTCGTATATGTTGCAGGTCTGTCTGTGTTGTGTTGTACAGTGGACTAGGGTCAACTCTTCCAGGACTTTATTGCAAGACTACATCATAACTTCCCTGCAATAGTAGAGAAACACATGCACAAGGTCTGGTCTCTCTTGCATTAATGCTCTCTGTGCCTTCTCAGGGAAAGTCCAGAATAAAAAGAGGAAAGATGAAAGCACAATATACACACTAACATTCCAAAGATAATTAAAATTCTCATAAAAGAAATAAATAACCTAAAATATGTTTTTTCTTCAATATATTACAAAATAAGCAGTCAAGCAAGAAACCCACATGTATGCAGATGTATAGAAATAAAGCATTCACAGGGTTTCTTGCATAAATGGTCTCTGCTTGTGTTACATCAAAAACAGATGTAACACAAGCAGGCTCCCCACCTAAGCCAACATAGTTTCAAGAGTAAAAGAGAAAATATGGAATATGGCCCATATGTGTGACATTTGATCAAATGTTTTTTTAATTATGACATAAACTGGAGAGATTTTAAATTACTTTTCACAAAAATAACACAACATACCTTCAACTGCAAAATGTTGCACCAATAAAGTTTTGCAAAATGACCCAAAATTGTATGAAGAGTACTAACCCTGAAACACACATATTTCTCCATGTATGCAGATTGAAATAAGACAAAATATTGCCACTCCTATGCAAAATTACTTTTGCATAGGAGTGGCAGTTAAGGCTAGTATATCATTTGTCCCCCAAAACTGTTATTTTTGGAAGATATGTGCTTATGATGTTGCAGTGACTTGATTGCTTTTGAGTGGATGACGCCACTGATGTTTCCTAGCAATCAATTTACACATTACTAAAGTTTTTACTAGCTAAGACATTTCTTAAGTTTTACGGATGCCACTCGTATTAATATATCCCTTTTTTTGAAAGAAGCTAGTAGTTACTGAGAACTTATAGATGACTTTACACACAAACTTAGTGATGGATTTATGTATAGCCTGTGCAACCCAGTCCAGAAGTGTTACCTGTGAAGTCTTTAAATCTTCATTCAGCCATTATTGTCAGGCCCCAAAGTAGGAAGTAACCAAATGCAGCTATATTTGAAGCAACTGAAGCCTGTGTAAAAACTCCAATTGCACACAGTGACTGCTCTCTTCCACCCTCTGTTCCTTTACTAGGTTACTTCATAGTTTCTAAAGCCAAATTGCATAAAGGACAGTTACATCAGATTCTTTATGTTGGTAAATGTTACCTTGGAGAATCAAACACTGATATACTCTCGATTAAACAATACCATACAATACATTATACTGTATATGGGTCATGGGTTTCAGGTACAGTATGTCTCTCAGGACATGAGTAGTGTTTTTTTTAATAAAGGCACACAATGAAACTCTCCTCACTTGTTTTGGGGTCTTGGTCTAGAAATTCTTAGCACAGTTTCAGTTCGCTATCACTACTTTCTGTTTTTTTCCTACAGGTGATAATAACCGCATCCCAGTAATTAGCCCGTTGAAGATTCGCTCTCAGCAACGTTCTGCTGTCTCCACCTCCTGGCTGCTCCCCTATGCCCACTCTTGGCCCAAAGATGAGGTGTGTGTGTGTGTGTGTGTGTGTGTGTGTGTGTGTGTGTGTGTGTGTGTGTGTGCACTGTGTGTGTGTGCACTGTGTGTGTGTGCACTGTGCCTGTATTGCTGTGTTCCAGCCGCACCGGAGCTGTTTCTCAGATAATGTGTTGCTCATGCTGTATTTATTACTTATGTCTTATTTATGGCTTATTTGCTGCGATTTCCACAGGAATCAAGTTGAGCCATAGGATCGATGAATATGTATTTCAAGGAGAGCCAAAAATGAAAGAGGTGCCAAGTGAAAGCATGTTTCAATTTAGGCGCAAACATCACCCAACCCTTTGTGCGTGTGCGTGTGCGTGTGTGTGTTGTCTTTGGGTTAGTCACTCAATTTATTCTCTTTAGCTTTGTTACCTCCCAGCCTATCTGAATTCTGTTGTATGGATACAGTGGTCGATAGAAGTTATTGCGAACTAAGACTGTTAAGTTTTGCTATCTCAAAATCAGTGTATAGTAAATGTAAGTTAAAGGTGTGTTACTGATGTAACTACTTATAACTGAAATTGGCATTGAGGTCTTAAAATATATTAAAATATAAGGTCTTAAAAAAGGTATTAAAAGGTATTGGATTTAACTTCAGGATTTAGGCATGTACCTTGCAAAATGGCCAAAAACAATTAATGCAGCTTTAATTAAAGGTAACCCTTTTAAACAGTTACTGAGTAAGTCTCTCCACATGATGCACTATTTTACTATTTATGATAAAAATGTAATAGTTAGTGCGAACATGCTGTAACTTCTTATTCATTAGCTTTTTGTAGAAATAACCAAAAAAAGCAACCAGGAAACTATCTTTTTCTCCTCCACCTTAAGGTCCTGGTGCAGACACCCACCACCAACTACACCATGCTGGACTACAAGCGGCTCTACTCAGACATCGGTTTTGAGGATGGCTGGCTGATGCGTCAGGACACGGAGCCACTCGTAGCCGACCTCACACCCCCCGGCGTGGCCATCCACTGCTTATATGGCAGCGGTATCAACACATCTGAGGCCTTCCGGTACTCCGACAAGTTCCCCGACGTGGAACCCACGGTGGTGTTCGGCGATGGGGATGGGACAGTGAACTTGCGAAGCGCTGTCCAGTGCAAGCAGTGGGTAGGAAAGCAGAAACAGCCTGTGATGTTAAAAGAGCTTCCAGGGAACGAACATGTGAACATGTTGTTGAACTTGACGACTGTGGCTTACATCAAGACCGTGCTGTTCTCGCCCTGATGCTAGCAGATACTGAGGGACAGCCTGGCAGGGAGACCACTTTACTCACGTGCTGTAATATTACACTGACACACACACAGCCATATGAAGGACAGACAGGGAATGACTCATCTCATCTGTCTCTCTGAACACTGACTGCCAAAATATTCCCCTGTACATGCCACATTGCTCAAGAAAAAGTATTGAAATTTTGTAGTGCAATTGCAGAATCAAAGTTTTAAGTTAATTTTATAGCTGTAATTTTACAATTTATGTTAAAGTCAGGTTGTTTACTCTTGAGCAAAGCCTAAATACGATGACTTTTATATTGGTCTGAGATTTGAAAGAACCCAAGAGTTTACCCACCAAATCCATATTATGATAAAGGACATGTCAAAAACCAGGGATATAATGTATGTGCCACTATCTGTGTTATCAATCAAAGTCAGATCTTTTATCAGTGTTGTGAAATAGAATCCTGAACTTCTTTGACTAATTTTGTTAGGCTAAATGGTTTAAGTAGATATTTTATTTATATCTTTCTCAGTGCACCAGGTCATATGTATCAGTGCTTGGTATATATGTGAATGAGTGAAAAAACCTAAGCAGGCTTTTACCAAAAACGACTAGATACATTTTATTGTCATGTAATTTCATTTGATTTCTAGTGATCCTTTTGTTGATCTTTTTTTATTTTTCTGCATGCAGCCAAGCTGTAACTCCCTGATTGTCCTAGAGCTTTATTTTTATTGTGTTGTCCATGTTACATGAATCATGTGCTGAAGGACTGGACCCATACCTGGGATATGGAAGTTGATTTTAGTCATGCTGAAGCCACTCAAAGGTCAAACAATAAGCTTTAAACAAAAAACATTTTACTCAAAGTCCACTTAATATCTTTTTCAGGAGCTTTGAACTGCATCTCATGACCTTTATCCATAGAAAGTTGGCTCCATTCATTGAAATTGTTCTATGCTATGAAGAAGACCGGGAAATGCAGTTGAAAGCTCTAGAAAAAGCCAGCAAGTGGACCTTGAGAAACTTGAAAAATATGCTATTTGACTCAACAACCAAACAAAAAGATATGTCAAGAGTTTTGGAAAAAAAAAAATCTGAACTTGAGGTCCATTTATTTCTTCAGACTTTCAACTGCATTCCATGGTCTTTATCAATAAATGGAGTTTTGATGAGTTTTTGTGGAGGTAGCTCAGTTGTGCTCAAGTGACCTATGTATGGGACTTTGGTTCGAACTTCAGACCATAGTTTTATTTTTAGGCCTCATGATGATAACTTTATCTGCTGATGAAGATCATGAGATGTGGGCGAGAGTACCAGAAACTCAGGTAAGAGGAGCTTGAGTACTTTTTCTGATTTTCAGCAAATGAAATTCATTTTAAATCATTTTCCAGATTGTTTTCTAGATGGTTGTATCCAAATGGCTTTCTAATTTGGCAATAAAAAGCCAAATGATAGTGAATTTTTTTTTTTAACTGTTTGAAACAGTGTTTTAGTATTCAAGCAAAATTGAGGTTCTAAAATGAAATTACCCACTATATTCAGCATAGGAATACTGCTTTTTACTTCAGCCTATCTGGTCAGCATGCACTCCTGCAGTACCTCTATCCATAAATTACAAAGGAACAGCTGTTTCACATAACTTTCCATGTTCCATACAGTATATTGATGTTTCGGTACATATGTTTTTCCCAGGTTTAGTGTGTACCAGGTGACTAGATAGGCAGGTTTTACACAGGCACAAATGAGGGGACTTTTATTGCTTATGGAATAGGTCAGATCTTTTATTTGTTATTTCCTCTCTGTTTAGACAGACATGAAAATTTCAGACTACTGTTAAAATTTGATTCCCTGTCCTTGTGGAAATGCAGCCAGAATCCTTCTGACTTGAGTGGTTGTACTGTGCTATCCAGCCCTCACTGGTGAAGACCTAGATGATATACTCTTAAGTATCATATCTGCTGTGAATTATCATAACATTGTGTGTCATAATAATGTGGTGACATCTAAAGAGTACAATATGTCATATTACATTCAGCCATTGACATTTCTTTGTGGAGAAAATCCCTCTGGTAAACCTTTCACATTGTTTTAAAAATTCATGTAATTGTTGTTCTTTTGGACAGTTAAGTTATTCTTTGTATAAGCACAGGACAATAGTCGTTTTAACTGTATTAATTGATGACAAATCACTTCCTCTGTGTAAATAAATGGTAAAAGGTAAATGGCAAGATATGACTTTGTTGCAACCTCTCGGTGAGGTTTCAATACTGATTAAGTCCACAACTTCCTTTCATTGAGGCTTTTGTACATTGCCCCTTCGAGTATGCAGCTTCTCACACGAGTCATGATTCTCTAAAAGCTTGTTTCATTCACAAATCACTCCGCGTGAACCCAAAACACAACTTGTAGTATTCGTAACTATAGTATAAAAAGTATAAAACAAGTGGCAACTTTATTTATATTTATATCTTTGCCAGGACATGCTACATACCTGTCAGCAGTTATTAAAGGGGATTACCAAAGTCTGATAAAAGCTGATAGGTTACTTTCATCTTCATGGTCAAAATGTGAGCAACAGTTGTAATGAATCTGGTGAGTCCTTCTCCTGGCTTTGCAATGTGGCTAATGACGTGACATGAGAGGTTTCTGTCTTGTCAGGTTTTAGGGCTCCAGGGGGAAGCGGAAGGTCTTGTTTCCAGTCCTGCAGCGCATCTCCACGCCATCCAACCTCAGAGGAAAAGGTCCTTCTTCATGGTCATCAACCACACGCTTAATAATCAATAGTAAATAATCAGACCCAAAGACCAGTGATCAGTTGGTAAATTCTGTGCAAGTCACCCAGTCAAAATGTATCATATGATCCTAGTTGAAAGTATTGGCACCCCTGAATTATAACAACAGAATTTAGAATGTCTTCAGAAATAAATGCAAGTGAACCAATAATAATATAATCAAAATATTTCAATAAAATGTCCAAGGTTACTGAACAAAAGAAAATGAAAAACAAAACTTGCATAATAGTGAAATAATACACAAACAAAATGTACACGAGACACAATTACTGGCACCCTTCACTAATATTTAGTTGCCGAACCTTTGGCAACAATGACAGCCTCTGAATGTTTCCTGTATTCATCTAGAGGCTTTTTGCACATGTCTGCTGGTAGTCTCGGCTACTCTTCCATATGTATTCAAGCTCTTTTGAGTTTGCAGGAGTCTTTTTTTTTTTTTTTTTTTTTTTTTTTTTGCTTTGCAGTGGCAGATTTCAGCTCTCTCCCAAAGGTTTTCAATGGGTTTTAGGTCAGGACTCATTTGTGGCCAGTTTAAAGCAGTCCATATTTTCCTTTTCAACCATTCTTTTGAGCTGCTGGATGTGTGCTTTGGGTTGTTGTCCTGCTGGAAGACTCAAACTCTTCACCTCAAAACTAGTTTTCTGACCCAAGGTAACACATTTTGCTCTTGAATGCCTTGGTAATCATCTGATTTCATCATTCCTTTGATACATTCAATGCCCCCAGTACCAGAGGCAGCAAAACAGCCCCACAGCATGATAGAACCTCCATCATGTTTTACTGTAGGTAGGGTCTTCTGTTCCTTATGGGTTTCATTTCATCGCCAATAAACAAACTGAAGCACTGCATTATCAAAGAGCTCTACTTTGGTTTCATCTGTAAATAGAATATTATGCTAGGAAGACTGTGGCTAATCTATGAAAGTTTTTGCAAATACTAGTCTTGTCTTTTTGTGCCCTTCTTATATAGTGGTGTCATCCTTAGCCTTCGTCCCTTGGAGCCCTACTTGGTTTAGTTGAAACCACCACTCCAGATTGCTCCAGGGCAGCCTGAAGCTCTTTAGATGTCTTGTGTGCTGTTTTTTCCACAGTCCACATCAACCTTCAGACTTCTCATTGAGTTTCCTCTTAGCGCCACATCCTGGAAGCATCTAAACATTTTTTATGATTGTGAAACTTTAACATTACGAACTATTGAAAAAGGGATTTCAAGATCTTTGGCGATTGCCTTGTGGCCTTTGGAATTGTTCTGTTTTTTGATAATAGAATTTCTGGTGCTCTAAGACAGCTCTCTTGTTTTCGCTATAGTGAAAGAAACTGGAAACAATCAGCCCATTTTTATGCTGTAAAAACCATCATTCATTGGTTGATTCAGGTCATGTGAACACTGAAAATTAAGCACAGGTGTGTCTTATTTGTTCCTTATTTTGTTTGAGGTTCTAATTTAAATTCATCACAAAGGTACCAATAATTGTGTCAAGTATATATTTTATGTCTGTATTTTTTTATTTCACTACATGGAAGCTTTTTTTGTTGTTAAGTAAACTGAGGCATTTTATTAAAACATTTTGATTACACAAATTGGTTAATTGGCTCATACTTGTTGATATATAGGCCAGCCAGTCAATCGGGCTGGCTCTACACAGAAATGGGCACCTTAAAATGGACTGTATTAGAGAAGGAACCGTGACATTTAAAAAGAAGGATGAACACACAATGACATCAGTGTTGAGAGTTAGGACTGACAGAAACAAGATGTCTTAGTACCTGCATCTCCTGAATGCATTCCCTCATCTGTGATGTCAGGTCTCCAACACACCAAGCCAGACTCACATGGAAAGATGGATCCTAGAGGTACATAAGAGGGAATATTATTAGCTTAAGACATGAATGTGCACTCTGACCTATCTTATATTAAAAATAGAATGAAAGGGTTGCTACAACATAAAACAACATCTCATTCACTAATTGAGACCCTGTAGTTTCACTGTATTTACCCAGGTATAAACACTTCCAATAACAGAAAAAGTGTAATTTATGCACGGTGACACAAAAATATTTTTAGCTTAAGGGCTAACAAGACAGAATCCATTTGTTAGTGACCTTGTAGAAAGTGTCTAGTCGAAACTCTGTCATTGTTCTGTCCACAACTTGGACAAGGTCCAACAACTGAGCATGCCCAGTACACACTTCCATTCCCAAGAATGTCCTGCAGGGGACAGACAGACAGACAGAGAGAAATACATACAGGCCATCAGACCGCTCAGAAAATTAAAACAGAAACATTAGGAAAGCAAACACATAAAAATAGGTTGAAAGTGCACAACTTTTTAGCGATAGTAACAAGGGAATTGTCTGTCCCACAATGAGAATTTTTTGTCTACAGGTCCTTTGTAGGTGAGAAAGTCATATATTTTGACTATGAGAAAGAGAGACAATTAAGAACTTTGACTTCACCTCGTCCTCTCAGCGTTACAATAGACCCTTAGCTTCCCTGCTGAGCACACAAACCTGGCAACAAAAAACAGAGGCTTTTTTTTAGCTAGAATGAAAATTTCACTATATTCAACTTTAGATGTAATCTGTTTTTACTATTCCACCTGCTCTAGTGCAACTGATCATCTAGGCTGCTGCTACAGCAAATGGGATTTTAATCACCTTGCCTTGTTAGGTAAGAGTTGCATTCTCTTCATGGATTAATACTGTAACTCTAAATGTTTAAATTTTCATTGTCTTGTTGTCTAGTCTTGTTTTTCATTTTTTTCCCCCTCTCTCATGTATTGCTGGCGTGTGTTTTTCTGTTTTATTATTTATGCAAATAAATTACTTGTGTAAAAAAAAACACTGGTGTAAAGAAGAAATTGTTTTTTTCATTAAAATGAAACAAGATAGTCTTTTTCCTTTCCCACCATCCCATTTTAAATTGACAAATTAGCGTGTGTATATGGGCCATGAGTAGATAAAAGAACCTTTTGCAGTGTGCTATGTCTGCCCTTAAGCTTTGTGTAAAGGGCTGGATCCAGTGGTGTCTCAGCACCACTGTCTGAGACAGGCTGAGGTGGAACTCCTCCTGTGGGGTCATAACCACACCATGGACCCTGGCAGCTGAAAGCAGCTCCTCCAACAACTCCCTGAACTCCTCCTCGGGATGGTCTGATGTGGTGAGGAGACAAGAGAGAAAAACTCCCTCAGCGTTACAATAGACATGTACATAAGAATCCAGATGTGAGGAATCAGGATGCAACTTTGGTTCATTATCAATCATCAACAGTGCTGTGTATGAGTCTTACATGGCAAATAAACATAGGTGGCCCAGTTTCCTTTCTCATGTTTGAAAGAGCGGATACGTCCACCATGAAGAGAGCTGTCTTCAGTCTGTGGGTCCACTTCATCTGGGAACATGGCCAGCAGGCAACTAGGGAGAGGCAGCCTGCAAGAAACACAGCCAATGTCATTCTATATGGCTTCAGTTTCATTTAAAAACTCACATCTAAGACTGCAATTAATAAACCTACATCAATTTTTTTTTTTTTTTAAATCTTGGGCCATTGCTGGAAATTAATCGTTGATTACATTAAAAAGTTACTGGGAAATCTATCAAACAGTTTTCTTAAGTAATCTTGGTTATATGTTAAAATTTGAGAAACATATAGCAGTAGTAACTAAGGTTGCAAAAGCAAATATACATACATTAAGACTCATCTGAGAGTGTTTACCATTTCAACCATATTTTTTTGCATTCAAGTTGAGCAACTTCATGGTATCAAGCAGCTAATACAATAAACATACCTATAATAATCAACCTCGTAAAATGATATATTATCACATAATCAAATTTTTTTTGTGGGAAGATAAGATCTTATCATTGCTGTAAAAAAAACCTCCTTGAGGTGCAGCTATGTTGAATTGTTCAACAACCTTTCAGGAAAATTTCCTGTGGACAGATAGCTTTCTAAGGACATGAGGTCAGTATTTGAAAGTTTCTAAAGGACCAGACATGTGGTCATGGGTGATGAGTTGTATTTTATTACGATTCATTTTGCATTTGTTAATCTATTTTTTGTATTTTCTTAATTTTTTTTTGTACTGTATACGTATTTTTATTGAAGCCCATTTGGCAAAAGCTTTGCATATTAGCTTTAACGTGCTTTAGACATGTCAGTTATGAGTGAAGATGCTCTTCATTTCACTATGGACTGTATCTGCCATCATACCATCCCACTCAACCTAAAAAAATCCACAAAACATCCCTAGTTACACACACCTAGTTTTAGTAACCTCTTCTTCAGTTTTGGGTTTCTTCCTCACTGGGGAGCCATCGTTACCATCGTCCTCCTCTTGAAACTTTGAAGAGCAGCTTTTGTTTAGATCAATCGCCGCTTCGCTGTCGTCCTCCGAGCTGCTGCTGTAGCCAACCAACATCCTACAGTATGTGATATGTCAGGACATATCAAACATTCATTATACATGTACATTATCTAAAAGACTAAGAGGAAGTAACATGTTTTCATGGCTTCAAGAGGTATTTCCAGCGGCTTCAAACAATCATCCGGTGTATGGTCCGCACTGCCCTGCATTTCCGATGTAAACAACCTGTTGTGATGATAATATATGTCCCAGTGAAACAGCCACTACCGCTAATCAGTTCCCCTATCAGAGCCTCGCTACAATATGTGTACAGTGCATTAGTGAGGAACTTGAGCATAGTTTTTTAAGTACTGTTATCTGCGCATCTTTAAATATTTCTTTATTATTCAAACATCTATTTATGTCATGACAACAACGAAGTGAGGGGTTCAGCTAAAACTGGAAGATGCCATTTTTTTAAATCACTTAATCAATACGAATCATTAACAGCCATTAACACTTTACTCCACGACACCAGGAATTGATGTGGTGAACAAGACAACCTTTGACTGAGTAATACCATCGCACAGAATGCTCCGTGTGTATGTATGTTTGTGTGAGAGAGTGAGTGAGAGAGTGAGTGAGCGAGTGAGTGTGTGTGTGCGTGCGTGCGTGTGCGTGTGTGTGTGTGTGTGTTGTGAGCATGCCAATTAACTCTTGGATTATTCATGTTCCCGTGCGCGGGCAGGGGCTCAGAAGCTAGCTGATAGCTAGCTAGCAATTTAGAACAAAATGCATATTTTTTCACCAGCCGAGAGGGTGCTTTAGGAGTCAAATAAATTTATACGTTAAACGATAGATTCTATAGTGAGATTTTGCAACTCGCCGGAGATTTTTGGGTCCTTTTAATGACCCGCAAATCCCGTTTTTTCCGGCCCCTGGAGCCACCGCGTTAGAACAAGAGAGCACCCGAGCTCCGTTTTCGGATGTAAGAGGGGGATCTAACGTTATTTGTGGGAGTAACTAACCTACAATAGACTGGTATTTTATCGGGAATACTCAGCAGGCTGGACTGGACGCACCAGGTATGTAAATGCAAACGTTCTCATCGCTGTTTACATGCAACATTCGTCAACAAACGTGTCGCTGCCGTAGCTGCTACTTGGCTATTATTTTCCCGTGGTTAGCCCACTAATGTTAACACTAGCTCTCTCCTGCGCCTCTGTGGCTGCGTTAGCAAGTGGCTAGGCTAGCTATCTAACCTATCCTGATTACAGTGATCTTTGCCTGGAGATGAAAAACGTTATGATGCGCAGACGCTGCCTTCCACTTTTTTTAACCGCGAATCGTTGAGCATTTGGATTTCTGCATAGACAGGGGTGGAACCACATGACAAATAGTATAAAGATTTAAATTAACGATTAAACGTTAACCATCGTTGTCCAAGTGTATATGTTAATGAGTGTTCAGTTGTGTGTTTCTGTGTTCAAGTATGTTCCACAGCTAAAACTAGCCCGTTGTGTCTAAATACATTTTATTCAATTGGGATGTTTTAAGCAATGTCAACATAAGCTAAAAATCATCGTAAGAATACTCAGATTCTTCACATCCTTGTGTACATAACTCCATAAAAAATACGACTGATTAAAAACGTCGCTTGGGGTTTACCATCTTCGAGAGTTGTTCATTAAGGAGGAATGAAAAAACTGCTATGATATTTTGTTTGGGAGGGTGTCTGCATAGTCTGAAACCCAGCTCTTGTAAACCTAATATTGCAACATGTCCTACAATATTACTCATCCACATTTTTAATGGCTCTGTTTCAGCCGAATTTACAGACTAGTCACAAGTTGCACAGACTGGCTGCTAAAGCTGATGTAGCAAGATTTCAAAGGCATACTTGAATTTTCAAAGCAAATTTTTTTAAGCATTTTGCTACACAGGTATTCTTTTTCAGCCAGGGTGTACTGTTTGTTGGATCAGCGGATGATGGAAATGCAACATAATGCTGGAGTCTGTAGCTTAAACCCACAGACACTTGTTATTGAGTAACCTCTTTCTGCACATTGATATTTTGACTCACCTTGATTCTCTTTTTAATCCAGATAACACCTTAAGGCCAAGAATAAAGTGACAGTATGGGGTTTTTGTAGATCTCTCCACATAAGTCTGCTCCCCACACAGCGACAGCTCCTCTACACATCACTGTTCCTGTCCTGTCATCAGATCCTCCGTCACGGCCCCTTCACGACGCACCCTTTCTAGTTCTTCAGTGCCACTTGCTAAGATGGAGTGAGTTTTGTCTTGTTTTCTTAACACACTCTGAGTAGTTTAGCCCATTGTTTAAATATGTGCCCATCTCCCTTTTTCACTGCAGTTGGGCCACACCAGCTGCCAAACTGAATCCCTACACCCGAGCCCGCATGACTGAGGCCTGGCAGCAGCATGCTGTTGCTCCACCTCCAGTCGTCCACACCATTCCTCCAGTAACTGAGAGTGCATTGGGCTGTGCCGTGTATGGTATCGTACTGCAGCCAGATGCTACGTCTCTACAGCAGCAACAGCAGCAGCAACAGACCCAGCATGGGCAGCACAGCCAGCAACACAGCGGGGGTCAGCAGCATGCAGGTGGGCAACACAGTCAGCAGCAGCACACTACCCAGACCCAACAGACCTCCGTACAGGTGGGGACAGAGGGAGGACACAAGTGTGGGGCCTGTGGACATGATATCTCCCACCTTGCTAACCCACATGAGCACCAGTGCATGGTGAGTCAGGACAGGTCATTCCAGTGCACCCAGTGCATGAAGATTTTCCACCAGGCAACAGACTTGCTAGAACACCAGTGTGTTCAGGTGGAGCAAAAGCCATTTGTGTGTGGGGTGTGTAAAATGGGATTCTCCCTACTCACTTCTCTAGCCCAGCACCACACATCACATAACAGCACCAACCCAATGAAGTGTTCAATATGTGAGAAGACCTACCGACCCGGTTCTTCTGGCAATGCCACACCAAACTCAAACAACCCCCAGCAACCTAGCAGTGATGGGGCATCAGCCAGCAGCAGTTCATCCATTCTCCCTTTTCCCTCAGCCCGAGACCGGCCGTACAAATGCTCTGTTTGCCAGAAGGGCTTCAAACACCTGTCAGAACTCACACGGCATGAGAGGGTGCACACAGGAGAGAAGCCCTTCAAATGTGACACGTGTGACAAGGCCTTCAGCCAGTCCTCACATCTACAGCACCATCAGCGAACACACAGCAATGAGCGCCCATTCAAGTGCGCTGTTTGTGAAAAGAGTTTTAAGCACCGTTCCCACCTCGTGCGCCACATGTATGTGCACTCTGGTGAGCACTTGTTCAAATGCAACTTATGTGAGCTGCATTTCAAAGAGTCATCGGAGCTCCTTCACCACCCCTGCCACCCACAGGGTTCCCGCCCATTTCGCTGTGCCACATGTGGAAAGGGTTTCAAGCGGCCGTCCGACCTTCGCCAACATGAGCGCACACATTCTGAGGAGCGTCCCTTCCACTGTGAGGAGTGTCAGATGAGCTTTAAACAGCAGTACGCACTTGTGCGCCACAGACGCACACACAAAGACCCTACTGACCGGCCGTTCAAATGCAATCTGTGCGACAAGGGTTTTATGCAGCCCTCTCACCTCCTCTACCACCAGCACGTCCACGGCATGGACAACCTGTTCAAGTGCACCTCATGCCAGAAGGAGTTCAGCCAGTCAGGAGAGCTGCTCAGACACAAATGTGGTGAGTCATCCAACACCTCACCAGACAAGCCGTATAAGTGTGATGTTTGTGGCAAGGGCTACAAGAAGAGTTCCACGTTACAGCGTCATCAAAACTCTCACTGCCAAGAAAAGCCCCTCAAGTGCTCGCTCTGTGACCGCCGCTTCCTGTCCTCTTCGGAATTCGTCCAGCATCGCTGCGACCCATCGCGGGAAAAGCCACTGAAGTGTCCAGACTGTGAGAAACGTTTCAAATACTCATCTGACCTGAACCGACACCGGCGCGTACATACAGGGGAAAAACCGTACAAATGTGGCCACTGCAACAAGGGCTTCAAACAGCGCGAGCATCTGACCAAACACCAGAGCACACACTCTAGAGAGGGCCAGTTCAAGTGTGTTTGGTGTGGCGAGCGTTTCAGTGACTTGGGCTCTTTGCAGGATCACACGGTGCAGCACACAGCCGATGGAGGGGGTTACCCTGTGCCCCAGTGCATATAAATCTCTGGAGACTTTTTCCCCTAAACGGACAGTTCCCTAAACTCTGTGTCCTTTTGTGTATACCATGTAGGCTATTTATTCAGCCTAACATTCATTACATTTTCAGGACAGCCTAGGCTATTACTATTGCATTCATTTCCACCAGTGCAACATCAGGTCCTTGTTGCTCTACTAACCTGTCCCAACCCACTCATTCCTTGAAATCCCGAGGAGCACTTTTTCTCTCCGTTCCTGAACCCCTTCCCTCCTTCTTTATTCAAACCCACACTCAGACAGTTGATACCAGTGAAGAGGCCACAACCAATTAACTCCCATCAGTCATACTTACTGCCAGCCAAGTGCAACTTCTGCTGACAGAATCAGGTGCCATAATGCAGGTTTCTCTAGAAAATACTTCAGTCCTCCTTAATTTCCTCCCCTTAGAGAGGAAAAAAAAAGTCTTGTCATCGTCTTGCCAATATCAGACAACCATTATTTTTTTTATTTTTTTTTGTGTGTGTGTGTGCGTGAGTTTTTCAAATAGTTTGGCAGTAAGTATGTTGTAAAGAGTATCGAATTAATCAATAGAGTTGAGTCTCCACCTAAACTGATCAGGCCAGAAACTGTTGTGATTGCTAGAGTATCCACTGGAAGGGGATCATTCCTTTTGTTTTTTTCTTTCACCATATCTCCCTCTCTTTCTCCAATAAGTCCTCTTCCCCTCCATCAGTTTTCTTCTTGTCTTTTGCTCCCTGTCCCTGACTGGAAAGATTGACTAACCCCTTAGACACACGTACACTCACATTCGTTTTCCTTTGGTCAGGTGAAGGATGACTAAGATTCTTTTGGTTTTCATTTTCCCTACAGTGAAACAGAAACAGTGTATCAAACAGGGACTTTGGTCCCAACCTAACACCCTGCTTCCTCATCACTGGGTTTTAGAATTTTTACATTTCTTAATTCTGAAATAGCCAGTAATGTCTTCAACATATGTGAAGGGAAAAAGTATGGGGGTAGTTTGGGGATCTTTTGTCCTATAGTGAAATAATTCTGATGATGAAATGTATTTCAGTGTATATGTAGGCCATGATTTTTATGGCCGTTCCTGCTTCTACCAGAACACCAGTATAAAGCAGCACCTGATCCCAGTCGTGTATAGACTAACCAACCAGCAGAAATGAACTATCAATAAAACCCCTAATGTTTGATTCCAATCTCACCCTCGGTTATAGACATATATAGAAATATATATTTCACACTAATATACTCGTCATATTCCTGCAGAAGTCAGTGCTGTTAGACTAATGTGTACTGAAAATGTCCACATTTGAACATTACACTTCCTCTCTCAGCCTGTACATACTATGGATGTGTGAGTGTACTTAGCCAGATTGTCTTTCTTAAAAAATATATTGAAGAACTGTTTTTGTATTCTTGATACTTTTTACCATGTGAAATGTTTTGACAAATGCTCTTTTGTTGTTTTTGTAGTCCATTTAGTGATTGTATTGGCATGTTGCAGGGAATCTCAAAGAGCACCCTTCGTGTGTGTGAGTCTGAGTGTGTGAATGTAAATGGTATTCTGTCAAACAGGGAAATTCAGACTGAAGAGAATTGTATTAGAAATGTTTCAACAGACCTGCGCCTTTTTTTTTTTGTTTTTTTAATTTACTAACCTTACTGGTCTCTCTGAGAGCTGTTTTTTGCAGGATGAATCTGCACCTTGTGTTGAATATTTTCCATGTTTTGAAAGAAATATTAATACTGTTTCTTCTCATTCATGTTGCATTGAGCTCGACGTTGTGTCTGTCAGGTTGGGTTTATACCAGAGTGAATGATGCCTTCCTCTTCTTTGAATGCTATGAGATTGTTATGAAGCTTGGAACACCAGTTGGTTTACATGTTGGCTGTGATCGCCACTGTTCCTTTTTCTGTCCATCTGGGGAGCTGTTCCCTCCTCTCTCACCTTCCTGTCTTTTACTGTTGATTCATGGTTTGAGTGCAGTATTGAAAAGTATTTAATACAAACGGAGGAGGCCGAGGAGATAGAAGTGACATTTTTCAAATTCTTGTTTTAATTTTTCTTTGTTAGCCTTACGGTGGGGCCACAATGCCCCTCTGCCACCTCCTCCTCCTCTTTTGCTTTCTGTCTCACTCCTTCGTCATTATCATCATGCGAGGTCAAAATGGTTGGTCCCATCAGCCATCACATTTTTACTTTTACTTTCTGAAATCTGGCATTATGACTGTGAGAACAACTTAGACTTAAAGTTAAAAAGTACTGTATGTTTTTCATGGTTTCACATCTGTTTATATATTTTTTTATTAATATTCTTTGAATTGATATGAATATCTATATCCTTGGAGGGAGAGACCAGGGCCTTGGGGTAGGTTCGGTATAAAGATGGCTGTATTTTTATTATTTTTTTTAACACATTTGCCAGAGTTGCATTCAGCTTTCACAATGTATAGTAGTATCTAAGGCCAAATCATAGAAGAAAACAGTCTGTACACAAAGATTTCTGTGGTGGTGTAAAACGTGAATAAGTACTACAAAAAATATTTGCCAAGAACTACAAGTACTCAAGGACTTTGACTTGTTAATTGGTGCTGGCACATCATCAGATGTGCATAATAAATATAGACACTCCAGAAGTACCTCACAAACTGTTTAGTGCTGACAGTAGACTATAATAACCATGTAAAATAATACAACAAGTGTACCTTCAAAGCCAAAGAATTATTCCAGCCCAGCAGCACTAGTATAGTAGTTAGTATTAGTGATGGAGACTGTCTGGTAGTGTATTTGTCCTGTGTGTTATAGATTATACTTACAGTAATGGTAACGGACCAATCTGAGAATGCAGTGAGGAATACTGCAAAGTGAAAGGGAGCGCTGCACTTGAAAAATGTCACATCTCAATCAGTTCTCGGTTAAAAATCAATCACATATCCAGCAAGCAGTCGGGGAAAGGAGAGGAAGCTCTCCTGTATAAGCACAAATTAAATAAATCTCCCCGTCTGCATTGGTTTCAATCGAAAAAGTGAGTTTAGGCACCAGTTTACCCACCGGCCATCCTTCTCTTCTTTTCAGTTCCAGTAAGTGAACCCATCAGACCCTGGTATCTCTTGCTCTCTGCATGCTTGCTGTGTTAGTTCCTGTGTTCTGTCCCTGGGAACTGGTGCCCCACCCCACCCCATCACAGCACTGTTCCCTCCTATAGCTTTTTCAAATTGTACTGTAGTTTATGTGAATGATGTTGGAAAAAAAAAAACCTTTAAAATGAAAAAAAACTCTGTGGCGACGTACAGTACATGTACATTCATGCTAGGATTATCTGTATGTATGTAGCATTCAATTACACACAGCACTAACAAATAAAACTTTTTTCATTTATAAACTTAAATGGCTTGTGGGATTTTTCAAGCTGGAATTCAGCTCTCTAAGAAATTGCAATGTTATTTCTCATATAACAGAGCTTTGTTTTTAACATTTGTTGGTCTTTTTGACTTGTAAAATGTTTCTTTTCTCCTCTTGGTGTAATTCAGCAAATACAATGTAATTTAAAAGCTTTTAACGTTTACTCTAATGTGTTACTCTAATGGTAGTATTGACATGGCAAGATAAAAGAATTTACCAATGTTGACAGTGTCCTGAATAAAAACTTAGCTCTGGTTCACGGCAATGCAATGAATATCTGCAGTGAATGTGCATAATGAAAAACATGCAGTTCTAACAGTTGTTTCTACCATTTGATATTATTCCAGATTCTACATTAATTGCAATTTGCCCTTATTTACCAGGACATGAATTTAATGACTGCTGCATAAGAAATGTTTTTTGCCTGGTGTTGTTAGAAATGTGACCAACCAGCAATTGCCCCATAGTCCTGCCCAGCATGTCTAGACAAAAGTTATTTTCATGAATGTTTACTTGTACAATAATTTTTTTCCACCTTTAAAAGGGTTATAAAATGCTATAAAACAGTGAAACAATGTCCATAGCAATGTCCTTTAAATCCAAAGGGCAGTGTCTTTAAAATGTTTGTTTTGTTTAACCAACAGTCCATAAGCCGAAGGTATTCCGTTTAACAGTAGCCTAATTTAACAGCAAATCAGCAAATCCCTTACATTTGAAAGGTTAGACCAGAAAGTGTTTGGCATTTTTGTTTAGTCACTGATCAACCTGTTACAGTTGTCAATTTTCTGTCAGTTGGCCAATCCTTTCAACACTATGCAAATAGTGTCAGAAACGTATTTCTCTCATTTAAACTTTATTATTTGTAATTTATTTATTCTATTTAAACTTTAATGCTGAACATTTGATCCCCATGTGGACAAGAAGTATTCAAGTGCAATGTCATCAGGTCCATCTTAATGACGCCTGAACAATTTCTGCATAAGATCATGTTATACGGTTGAAAGCCTTGGGAAAAGGTAGTAAGAGGACCTTGAGTTGGGATTATTTTTGTCAAAAAACAATTTCTCTCAGTTTTTAGGTGGCTGACTCTGCCAGAGCAGAAGCAACATACCATATCAATAAGGTTTTGGGGAAATTTGTTATCACGTAAGGATAAAAAGGTTTTTACCTCTGAGAGAGAAAAAAGCCCTGAGACTTCCAAGTTTTGCAACTCTATCACATCCTTATCAGTAGAGGGCGCTGTCTCCCGGCTGCTCAGTCGAACATCACGTTCCTCATTTTCACCCCGGCATCAAGCGGCTTTCACATCCGGGCGGCTCTCTCGCTCCCCTTCAATCGCAATCCGCTTCCCTTCCCTGCGCTCTCGCCCGGGGAGGTCCGTGGCTACAGAAGAAATCCTCGAATTCCGGGCCCCTTCGTCGGCGTCTGGTACCGGCCCCCCTGAGGCGCTGCTTTCCCTCACAGCCGGTCGCACATGACGCGAGCTCCGCCGATGGTGGTGCACGGCGCCGAGGGCTCCCCGTCGGTGCGACATCTACGCGCTGAAGTAGCATCGTTGGCTAACGTTAGCTAACAACATCGATCCCTCTGCTACTCCACCCCTCTCTCCCTCCGGTCGAACCCCGCCACCGATCCGTCACATCAACAATTGATTGATTGCACAGGACCGCCGAGGCCATTTCCCCCTCCCCGACCGTCCAGCGCCTAGAGCAGGAAGCCCAGCCTTTTCTGCTCAGATTTAGGGCCCGCAAAGAGAGTAGCCTCGGAGTTTCAACCCGTGATAGTTAGATCACCAACCCCCTTTCCTCCTCCTCCTGTGGCCTTTTTAGGGGTCCGTTTCTTCTCTACCTCAATACCCGAATGCCTCCCCGTCCCTGTGTGTAACCTCAGCTGCACTATCACCCCGACTCTGATCAGCCCCCTCCGTGCTCCACGGACACCGGCTCTGCTGCTTCTGACAATCCGAACGAGGAGCGCTGCTCTGCGTGCACTGACTGCGGCGAACCCCGGTGGACATATCCGATTCTCTCCATCCCCGTCTCCCTTTTTGCTCATTCTGGCTGCAGGGGGAAGCTAGCTGGCCGGCCTGCTCCACTTCACACCCAAACAGTTACGGATCTACCCCTACAGTCCACTCCAACTCGTCCGCGATCCCCACCGCAGCAGATCTCCGTGACACACGCCCCGCAGCGCCCGAGCCACGGCTCTCGCCATGCCGGGTCCGGTCGCCGGTAGCAAGTCCCGTGTGTACGCAGACGTCAACACGCTGAAAAGCCGGGAGTACTGGGACTACGAGGCCCACGTACCCAACTGGAAGTGAGGATATTTCTGTTTACTGCGGGTTACTCTAATTACATGCATGTGATTCATGAACACAGCAGATAGCTGGTCTCTGTGTGCAAGTGTGTTTTTATGGAAGAGGGAAGAAAGTGTGTCAGATGGGTGTCTAATTATTATACATAAAGCTATGAGGGTGTGATGACACTATGATAGTACAGTCTCTCAGTCCCCCACCCCAAATCCCTGCTGTTCTGCACTGTCTGTGACTTTCGTACCCTTTACTTCCATCTCTGTCCCCATCCTCACCCCAGCTGTTGGCTTGAATAACCTCTTGCCTCGAAATCAGAACCAGAAATCACTTCATTCCCCAAGGCAGAGCTTAATGTTAGTAAGAAGAACACTTAGCAGCAGCTCATACACTGGCTGCTTAATCACAGACTGATGCTGTAAATATTTTTCTCTCTTTCTCACGCAATCACACATGCTCTGCTATGTGTCTCTGTCTGTCCCTATAGCAACCAGGAGGACTACCAGCTGGTTCGTAAGCTGGGCAGAGGAAAGTACAGCGAAGTGTTTGAGGCCATCAACATCACCAACAATGAGAAGGTGGTTGTCAAGATCTTGAAGGTGAGCAGTTGGATCTCCCGAAGTAAAATGCTGAATGTGTGGTACTGCTTTGTCCACTTGAAATGGAGTAGAGGGGGATGTGTGATATTTTTGTTTATTTAATATAAAGAATAAGAGTCCTCAATTGTTTAACTGACACTGAGTCTGGATGAAAGAGTCTGTCTCCAAACTTTCAACTTCTAAGTAGAGATGGAGGTTTTAGTCGAATAATTGTTTAAGCAAAAATGCCAAACATTCCCTAGTTTTGGCTTCTTAATAGTGAAGGTTTCCTACTTTTACTTTGTCTTGTATGATATTTAACTGATTTAGAATTGAAAAAATTAGTACATAAATCGATCATTCAATTGGTATAAAAGAAATTGTCAACAATTTTGGTAACTGAATAATTATTTCAGTCATTTTGTAAGAAAAAATGCCAAATGTCTCAGAAGTTCTAGCTTCTCAATTTTGATTTATCCCCCTTTTCTTTGTCTTATTTGATAGTAAAAAATAATATCTTTGGTCTTTTGTTGAGACATGCAATTTGAAGATGTCAGGGAATTGTGATGGCTGTTTTTCAGTATTCTGACATTATTTTTATCATCAATTAATCTGCCAATTATAATTTCAATTAATTGATTAGTCGTTTGGATCATAAAGCATCAGAAAACAGTGAAATATTTCCATCACAATTTCATAAAGCTCAATGTGATGTCATTAGATATCTCCTTCTGTCCAACCTACAGTCTAAAATATAAAAATATAAAAAATAACTACAACACAAGACAAGGAAAAGGAGCAATTTCTCATTATTGAGAACCTAGAACCATCACATTTTTGACATTTCTGCTTGAAAAGTGACCTGGAGAATTAATGAAGCATCAGAAGAATGGTTGCTGATTCATTTTCAGTAGATTGACTAGTTGTTGCAGCTCTAGATTCATCTATAATGTTCGTTACAGCCCAACTTTTAAGGCAGCAAGCAAACAGCTGCTGTTCGAATCCCTGTGGAAGAATAAAAAAGTTGACGCTAGCTGCCCAATTTCTATTTATTCATTGCTGTATTTCTACATGAATTATTTTTGTATTTCTACATTTTTATTTTTTAATCGATTTTTTTTTAAATATTAAATTATTATTATTTTTAAATTCATTTATTACTGTGGCTGTATGCTAATGAGGAGGGTAGTACTAGCCACGCTCTAAAGCTGGATTGTAACAGGACTGTGATTGATCCGCACTTATTTTTGCCTTGCTAGTGGTGTACAAGGTGAGTTGACTGGTTATAGCTAGCTGCAAGATATTTAGGTTCTGCTTAGTATTATATATTGATTTATTTCAGTATGTATTTTTAGATATGTTTATTGATCATTTATTGTCCTCCAAAATGAACAGACGGTAAAGCTTTCCATCCACTCGAGAACACATGTTATACATAATCATAAATGTTTTTAATAATCCTTGTTGAATTATGCAGAGGAATCAATCAATTAAACACAATTAGTCAATTGTTGTTCTGCCACAGTCTGAAGCAGTGGTTAAAATACCCTCTAACTAAATATAGGCCTCCTCATGACTTCCTGCTGCACCAGAATCTGTTCAGCTTTGACAAAAGAGATTGTAACCTCTTAATTAAAACATAATATGGATATTGTTTAAAGCCGGTGTTGCAGGTGACACATGAGAATAATCTGCTAGTCATTTAAATGTAAACATCAACCTCCTGGCTGCAATAAATGTTTTTGTAGTGGGATTGAAAGACTGATGCTGAAGAATGCAAAGCAGCAGGGCAAGCAGAATCAGCAAGTTGGAGATAAGGAGTCAGAAATAGCACACGGGCAACTTCTCTGCTTTTAGATCTTGATGTGATTTTTTTTTTTTCCTTTTTTTTTTTTTTTCCTCTTTCTCTCTCTCTCCTTCCTTGAGTTAGACCTTAAGAACTGTCTGTTAAATCTCTGTCTTTGTCTTGCTTGGTTGCCCTGTTGAATCAGCCGGTCAAGAAGAAGAAGATCAAGCGAGAGATCAAAATCTTGGAGAACCTGCGAGGAGGGACCAACATTATCCGACTGGTGGACACAGTCAAAGACCCAGTGGTAGGCTCTCTAAGGGCTCCTCGGGCCTTTATAAATCAATGAAATAAATGTAGAGTGTGGGATTGACACACACCAAAAGTCAAAAGTACTTGTAGAAAGTGCTACATTAGATCACACTTTCATTTCAACCGATTAAGTAGTCAAACATACAGTAGCTGGGCGCTATTATGAGACTTAAGTAGCCTTTTTTATGTTTGGTGCTCTGATTTCCTTGAAGGATGAACAAGTGGACACAGGATGACAGTATTTCAAATAACTGATTGCTCAGTGTTTGCTTTAATTGCTCCTTCAAGGGGGTTACAATTGGGGATGCATCGACGATATACAGTAAGTACACATCACTTCTTAAAGGTGCCTTGTTGAGTTCATGTGTAAACAAATACATTTATGTTTACATTTAGTATCTCATACCAGTACTTACTGTGTATATCCCTGAGGTCTAACAAATGCGTTGAATATATTTCCTTCCTGATAAAACATTAGCAAGATTTTTAAAGGATTCCGATTTCTCTATCGTTTGCTAGCAGTCGTCTTCCCTGTCGTTTGTTGGCACATTACTGCGTTTCTTGTTGCATTACCACCTTTGGCTGTGGATCAGGCTAAAACCTGCTCACGAAAAACATTGCTCTATAGTGCTATTAGTGCTCAAAAACTCCACAAGGTACCGGCAACTATAAGCGGAAGCTGTTTACTATTTTTACTATAGTGTCACAGCGACAAAATAGAACAGAACAGAAGACATGGCTCAATTTTAAAACTGCATTTATACCCGCCCCGCTTAAAGGACAGGTTCACAATTTTTCTAGCCTGTCTTGAATCTTAAGTCAAGTGCCCATATGAATATTGAAGCAGGTTTTTCATCCTGTAATCATTCCTCTTGTTCTTACCAGCCATTAAACAATACCCTCCTAATGCACTTTCAATGAACGTGATGGGGGACAAAATCTATACTTATAGTTTTGTGTAATAACAAATTTAAAACTCTAAAGCTAATATGAGGCTTAGCGAGAACAAATCAGTGAATCCAAGAAGAAAACATTATTGTTTTACAGTTTCGATGCGGTTACGTTCTACAGCACAAATAAACACACCCACACCTCTGCCCACCCTTGCTGGAAGGTGCCACATTGCCAATTTGAATGCAGCAGAAGCGCACGTTTCTTCCTGTCCATGGTGGCCTTTCTGCTTTGCGTGTGTGTGTGTGTGTCGCCGTCAAACCTAGCTTACTGTTACACACTCAGCCTAAAGGTTGCAGCCAGGAAACAAAGTGAAGACAGCAAAATAAGAAGAAAATACAGGCAGAGGGCGCAGTCTCGGCAGATAAATACACTGCCACACACTTCTAGTGGGCCATAAGTGATAATTGAGAGGGATTACTTTTGTATGAGTCTATACATTGAAATTTATATTTACAGAGTGAGGACTGTCTATTTTGCTCCTCATCGCTTACATACAGCACATTTGAATGACCAGTATGAACAGGAGGAGGGGTTACATCAAGCAAAACCTGTTTCAGTTTTCATACTGGCACCTAAATGTTGCTTGAAAAATAGTGAACCTGTCATTCAATAAGGTCAATATTGGTGCAGAAACCAATCAGATGTACTAGATTGGTGTGTCCCTAATAGTCACTGTGTGTGTTCTTCTATAAAAAATATATTTCTCTGCATTCAGCCGAGGTTAAAACATAGAAGAATCCTATATTTTGTTCCAGAAAAGCATTTTAGAGTTGATTATGAGAAAATCAATCCAACTACAAGATTCTTGACTGTATTTTTTTTTTTTTTTTCATTTAATTTCCTCTTACCAGTCCCAAAAAATTACTCTTCTTGCAGCATGTGATGAAATAGCTACCTTATGGATAGTAAAGTGAAAGTAAGCAATTGCCAATAGTGTAATGAACTTAAAACAATCATGGATTTCAGGAGTGATCACAGATGAAATGATGATGCAAATGATGTAATCATTTTTAGGAGGCACCGATTGTTGATTATGGACTGGATGTGATGATTACTTCTATTGTGGAGGGTGAAAGCTGTTGGGACGCAGGAGAAAGAAACATTGTAATTCCAATTTTTCCGATTTCGTTAGTATACAGGGTTGGGGCTCCCACTGGTCCTAGAATTTCTGGAATATCTGAATTTCCAGTGTAATCCAAGAAGTAAAGTCAGAGAATTTGAGAATTGTGGGAATATCAGTATCAATAAAAATATTTTATATACAAGCCACTTATTTCTTTATTCCTATATATATTTTCTATATTCTCAGTCGTAAGACTGTTGGAAACCAGTCAGACTTGCCCTATTTACATCTTTTCTGAGCAGGAAAACATTAACAAACCAGGAAGGAAAAATATTTTTAGACCTTGGAAGCACACTGACTTAGCTTGGAGGTCTTTCCGTGTAGCAGTGGGAACCTGCAGGGTCCTTTTTGTTTGGGATGAAGTTTCGAGTAAACAACAGTGTTTATAATGATCACAGTTTTTGGGCGGCTTGGTGTGATTCAGATGGTTTTACTGTATTTTGAGTTTGGGTCCAGTTCACTTACAGCAAATTAATGGTTAAGATCACATAGTGGGGTTGTCAAATCTGTGATTAACCAGGTGACTGAATCAATAATCAGTAATTTTCATTATGTCAATGATTTTCTGTGATTTTTTTTTTTCACTTTCTGACACGTCCCTCTCTGTCTTTCTGTGGTGGCTGTGCAGTCCAGGACTCCGGCGCTTGTCTTTGAATGCATCAATAACACAGACTTCAAGGTACAATCATCACCTTTCTTTTACGTGCTTCTCTGGGTCTCCTGGTAGGTCTTTGAGGCCGCATTGAGGGCCCTCTGCTTTCTCTACAGCCACTTGCCTCTTTGTCATGTTATAGTGATGTTTTTATCAGTAAGGGCCAATAATGGTGCAGGGGCAGCAGCTAATTTTCACCTTTAGGGTTCAGATCCTCACCCTGATTTGTGTTTCCCTCCAGGAGTTGTACCAGAAGTTGACAGATTACGATATCCGTTTCTATATGTATGAACTACTGAAGGTGAGAAATTGTGCATTATTGTGTAATGTACACAGTAGGTCAATGTTTTCAGGAATTCAAAAGACTGTGTACACTTACTTGTGTCTTTGTCTGCTCTGACATTGCGCGCGCGTGTGTGTGTGTCAGGCTCTGGAGTACTGTCACAGTATGGGAATCATGCACCGTGATGTCAAACCCCACAATGTGATGATCGACCACCAGTTGAGAAAGGTAGGTGGTGCCCTATATAGTCTATTTTTTTTCTTAACACGCCCACACACACTCTGAATATTATATCTCAACCTGCTATTTCAGCCCTTCTGTTTCTCTCTCTCTATTTATTTTCTCTCTGGCTATCTCCATCCTTTCATCCATCTCCTTCATTCCCCCTTTTGAAATGGAGCAAAATGTTTGCTGCTCTCTGTCAGTGAATGCTACAGCACATGCTCATACTCAGTCTGTACCAGGTTCATGAAAGCTTTTGTTGTCTGGACATCTTATAAAGAAAAGCAAAAACCGAGCATGAGCAGTGAAGGCCAAACAGACAAAGTAAAGAGCGCCACCTGCAAAAACTCAGGGTACATCCCAGTTTCCCTATTTTATCCTTCCTAATCAGGCTGGGACAAATAACAGGGCCATCTCTGGTTCAACCAACACCGTAGCACTCCCAAGTTTTAGATTTTATTTATTTTCGATTCACCATCTAGTTAAATAGTGGATTTGTGTTAACCGTACTACAGTTAAAAGATGGCAGCAACAAAAGAAAAGAATTTTCATCATTCATCAGAAAGACTTTTTTTTTTTTTTTTTTAACATGCTTTGACATTTCTCCTTTTAACCTGTATCATGAATAATATCGTAGTTAGGAAGAGCAGGAGAGTCTGTTGTCTTTCAGCAGTGGATGATTATAATCATCCAGTGGATTCATTTCCACCTACTCAAATGTGAGGCTGAAAGTCCTTGTTTGTCAGGGACAGGTACAAATAATATTCTCATGTGAAATTACATCAGTGGTGCAAGTAACTAAGTACATTTACTCAAGTACTGTACTTAAGTACATTTTTTTAGGCAGTTGTACTTTACTTGAGTATTTGCATTTTCTGCTATTTCATACATTTAAGAGAGAAATATTGTACTTTTTCCTCCACTATCTTTATTTGACAGATTTAGTTACTAGTTATTTTGCAGTTTCTGATTAATAATACAAAATATAATCGTGAATGAATTATGATGTATAATTAGACATTAAGATAAGGTAAGATACTATTGATTCCCACAGGGAATTTCAGAAGCTACCTAGCAGTAATTCAGTGGTTAAAATTAGCCCCACTTTTACAAAAAAAACTCAGTAATGTAATGAACATTATTCTGAAATGGGCTATTCTGCATAATGAGTACTTTCACTGGCTCATGTGCATTCAGTGTCTGAGCAGTAAAGTGTTTATAGTACAGAATAAGTAAATACATTTTTAATGCATTTGGGGATGTTTGTCAGACAGCCCATTTTAAGAATTTTAAGAAATACAAATTCCAAGTCATTAGTAGACTACAGTGATAGCTGACAGTTAATCCAGCTGTGCTGACATCATCAGAAACTGGCGTCACGTTCAATGACGCCTGAAAGGACAGGGCTCATTTAACTAAGAAACTGTTTTCTTGATTCCTCTTTCCTTGCATCTTTTCCTTGCATCTCTCTCACAGTCTTCAGTGGGAGGGACTGTGGTACGAGGAAAAGACTCAAGTGAGGGAAATGTGGATGCAACTAAGGGAATCAAGATGCACCGATAGTTAAAGTCAAGGAAAAAGACATGGCACAAGTGATTCTTGGACAGTGCAGTGTAGTGCAGAAAAACACAAATCATCAAAAATAAAAAAAAACCTAAAACCTTTTTAAAAAGTGTATAAAATGGATTTTTGCTTTATCTGTTGCTGTTTTAATGCTATACTATCTGTTACTCAACACAATATTAATTTGAAAATAGACTTCTAACCTTGTCCAGCAGGGGGCAGCAGGCTAACATAAGTGTGAATTAACCCTACAGAATACTGCAGATACACATACTATCACAGGATGCTATGCTAAAACCAAAGTGATGTTAGGTCACAGCTGTTGTTGTTTAGTTACTCTTTCTTAATATTCTGTTGTAAAAGTGTGAAGGGAAGCTGAAGGAGGAGATACTATGTGTTTTCACAGCTACGCCTTATAGACTGGGGTTTGGCGGAGTTTTACCACCCATCCCAGGAGTATAATGTCAGAGTGGCCTCACGATACTTCAAAGGCCCCGAACTCCTGGTGGACTACCAGGTAACACACACATAAAAACCACCTTTAAACACCTACTGATTTTATACCAGAATCATACTTTATAAACACCCTTTATAGGTACTTTACTTTCTGTATTGCTTTCACATTTGCACACAAGAAAAACACGTATACAAAAAAAACGTACATTTCTGCAGTCACACATTCATGAGAAAATGCTCTAATCACACGTGGATAATTGATGTCTGTGTTCTCATCATCGGCAGTGCTGTTTGATGATTTTGTGTTTCAGATGTATGATTACAGTCTAGACATGTGGAGCTTGGGCTGTATGTTGGCCAGTATGATCTTTCAGAAAGAGCCCTTCTTCCACGGACAGGACAACTATGACCAGGTACCTTCGACACACGTCAAGATCCTACACACCAGGGACAACAGCTGCATTTTTTTTTTAAATCAAATGAGACAGATAAGAAGGGACAGTTTTTGCTTATTTCATTCACACAAGCACATACTGAAAAACACTAAAGAAAATATGGAAGTCTGGTTTGTTTTACCACACACTCAGGGGTGTGTGTGGCATCATGTCTCAGTTAAACACAGGATGTCTTAAACATGCAATGGAGACAACCTGGATTTGTGTCCTGGACCTTTATCAGATCTTTATCTGTAGTGTCTCACTCTCCAGTAATAATGATGATAAAAGGAAGAGGGTGCATTTGTTGCAGCACAAACAAAACTAAAGCTTTAAGAGTTTTAAATTCTGAGCTTGAGAATCAGTTCAAACTCCAATCAAATTTCTCCTCTTCCTATAAAGGGAGAAGGTAAACAATGAAAGAGATGTATTCATAAATCAAAGTGCTACAGAGAGTTTGAGTCTGCATCTGTTGTGTTTTCTAGTTGGTGCGAATTGCCAAGGTCCTGGGGACAGACGAGCTGTTTGGCTACCTGCGTAAATACCACATTGAACTGGACCCGCGTTTCAAAGACCTGCTGGGACAGTAAGTGCACTCTGACTCTGCCTCTAGGATTCACATCACACCAGTTATTGTAACGTATAGAAGCGGCTCTAGAGCTGCTTGAGGAACCTGAAAAATCTCCCAGGTTTCTCCTGCATTACCTTAAAGCCACAGTGGTAACTGAAGCAAACACTCATGCATATGTCCTCTTCTGGCTACATACTTTACTCTTTCACTGAAAAAAAATTTGCCACTGCAAAAAGCGCAAAAAGGGACGATGCTGGTCCCTTTTTTATTTTGAGTGTATCCCAAGTGTTCTTGCTTGCAGAACACAGTGAAACACAAGATAGAACCTAGAACCAAAGAATTACACATTTCTATAAGTTCTATAAGAAACATGTTATCCTGCCTGCCATTATGAAATGTACTGGGTTGAAACTGTAGTACAGTGGTAGTTACAAACATGAGTTCACCTTTTCCACTGCAGCTTCTAGTTGTAGCTCCTCATACATAATCTTCTGAGGGGAAATTTGGAGGTAAATGTTTTTGACACCAGTTTGAGCCATATAGTCACAGACTCTTTAGGGTTTACACACTGTATCCTGAATGCATTTTCCTCTTAAAACAAAGCTTTCTGCTTTGTTTCCATCCATGGTTAAGTCAGTTAGCATTTTTTTTTTCTTCTCTGCCCTTCTCTGACATGTTGTTACCTTGTTGCATTACTACCACTGTCAATGAGTGGAATAGTGTGAAACCACAGCATTGTGCATCATATTCACACACATGCATTTGCACATACATGTGGGTACTGATGGTTGACCAGTAGAGCACAAAATATACAAAAAAAAACAGTGACCCGCTCATCAAAACATTGCTCCATAGTGCCACTAGTGGTCAAAAACTCCAAAGGGTAACTTTTAAGTACTACTCCCAGTGAGGTGTTGGAATAAACTTATTTACTTAAGTATGTTTTAAAATTGTTTTTCTCGACCGACCCTATGACCTCTCCACTGAAGAGATTGTTTTGTGCTAATTGTACAGAAACACTGGGGTCACAATAAAAGTAAATACTGTATTGCCATAACAAAGTATAACAACAAAACAGAGTACAGAAGTGAACAGAATCTCCTTACAGTGATCAGTAATGTATTGTCATTACTGCAACACTATCATCTATAGCAGATCTGGTAGTGTCAAACTATCACTGTGTATTGTGTATCCCTACAGACAGAGCAGGAAGCGTTGGGAACAGTTTGTGCAAACGGAGAACCAGCACTTGGTGAGTCCTGAAGCTCTGGACCTGCTGGACAAGCTGCTACGCTACGACCACCAACAGAGACTGACCGCCACAGAGGCCATGGAGCACCCCTACTTCTGTAAGCGTAACACACACTACCACACACAGGAACACAGTGAGACATGGTGAAGGTTTTGTGGCAGTTAAAAACAATACTAGTGTTCATATCAGTGTCGTCATAAATGTGAACACAAAGGAAATGTGCTCCTGGTGTAAATATTAAACTCCAAGTAGCATTATCTAAAGTTTGTAAGAAATTCTTATATGTTGTTCCTCATTCTCCTGCAGACCCAGTAGTAAAGGAGCAATCTCTGTCAAACTCTGACAACAACATGGTTTCCAGTGGCAACACTACAGCGCGATGAAACAAAGGTAACAGTTTGAACATTATTACTCACTGATCACTGTGTATTTTGAAGATTTTTTTGATTGAGAGTTTTTTGAGATTCAGAAGTTCTGTATAATTTACATTATAAAAGCCACTGCATGTAGAATTTCACAATATAAAAATTTAGCCCACATCGATCTGACTTGTGGACCCTTAATGAATGTGCTGAAAGCAACACAGACTGCACCTTTTTTCACTGTGATTCGGTTTTTTCATTAAACAAACCAGCTAGCGACCCTACTAGACTATCGCTCTTTTTTTAATCCTCTTCAGTCTAAAAAAGTTAAACAAAGTCTACCATTAATGCCACCTTATTGTCCTTCGGCAAGAAGATACATGTCATTTAGTACCAGTCATAGACACATTAATGTACACTGCACAGGGACAGGATTTTGTCTTAGCAAAGGGTCTGAACACTTGCATTAAAGTCATATTTCGGTTTTTCCTTTTTAATTAAATTTGCAAAAATTTCTGTAATTCTGTTATTGGTTTGTCATTATGGGGTATTGTGTAGATTGATGTGGGGGAAAAATGAATTTAAACAATTTTAGCATAGGGCTGCAAAATAACAAAATGTGAAACAGAGTGAGTACTTTGAATGCACTGTACAGATGGGTGACAAATTGAAAGAAAACCAAGCAGAGATCCATCAGACCCTGTGTGCAAACATCTGCATTTGTAATTGTATGTTTCCATACAAATTTTTCAGCTTTTTCCTGTCACTCATTTATACTTGTGACTGATTGGTCATTAGAGGACAACATGTTTACTATTACTGCCTTCACAACATGTTTACTATTACTGCTTTCACAACATGTTTACTATTACTGCTTTCACAGTGTGGTAGACTGGGAAAATTAAACACATCTAAGACTAGAAATCGGGGTGAAAAGTATGTTACATGTCACGATTTCTGCTGTAATGCCCCTTCTTTTCTTTCCTCCCACTAACACTCTTTCTTGTGTTCTCACTTTTCACAGAGGTGGAAGAAGAAGGATGTTTGTTACCTCAACTTTGTACCCGGTTGTGACAGTAACTTTGACAAGTGTACAGTGACAATGGATCAAAGAAACTCTGACCAGTTACACACTCACAGATATGTGCATACAACTACACACATACACCCACATACATCAGTGCAAGCACACCTCTATACGCACACATGCAGTCACATATACATACACCCTCCTCCTCTGTATCAGTCTGTGATTGGCTTGTCCTGGTTCCCTGTCCAGTAGGATGACCAATGAGCTTGAAGCTGCTCCCCCATCGTCCCCTCAAATGCTCGTGGTCCTCCCAGCTCAGTCTCATGTAGGTCAACAAGGACAAACTACTTTTAAAGACAATTCAGTCTCTCCTCCTCTCTCTCCCTCCATCTCTCCTTTATATCATCCCCTCCTTGTTTGCATCAGCATGGAGAATGATCGGGAGTGTGAGCCTGTACAAGTCCCTCACCTCCAACCTGTTCCTCCATCTGTCTGTCTGCCCCCCCCCCCATCATGTCCCCCGACAGACAGACAGACGTCTCACTATTCCAGTTCTGAAAGTGGCATGGTGGACTCTCTCTAGATAGATTGATGATGATGATGATGATGATAATAATATTAATGAAAAATAAATGATTTTTATTTAGATGAACTTTGCCTGTGACTGGAGTGAATGTATTGCATGTTAGTTTTGTCATCGTAAAGTGTCAGATGTCACTTTACAAGTCCTTATGTGCTTAAAGGACTCATATTTATATAATGCCACAAACTTTGACATTAGATAATTATAGGCATTAGCAGTTTAACAAGGGAGAAGATTAGAATGTAGTTATTATCATTTTCATTATCATAGGAATAACTTACATGGTTACAGCAGTACGGGTTTTTGAAAGGTGAATATTTGTTTGTGCGCAACATAGATTTTTATATAAGGGTGGAAAGAACTATGAAATGGCCTTTATGTCAACATGGGCCACTAAAACCCCACAAAGAAGATTATTTTTATTAAATTATTGAAAGCTAAGCCGCTGTCAAGGGCAGCTCCAGGCCAGCCTCCAAATAACTGCTTAGATACATCCGAAGCAGTGCAATTACAGGTGTTGTCGTTAGAGCTACACAAGACATCAGTAATGGTGTATATGTCTGCCAATAAGTAATAAGAAATTGCAGTATGGAAGTTATTTTTGATATTATTTAGAAACACTGTTGCAATTTGATAGATTGTTCACCAGAGTATTGACAAGTTGAAAAAAAACAAATTCTAAACTCCTTATTAAAATATTTGTTTATAAAATTTAACATCTTTATTAAATTTAATATATTTTTATCAGACTGTTTTTAATCTCCCAAGTATCAATATGGGGATCAGGATCAAAAATCTAGTATCTAGTAAGAAAAAGGTTTACAAGAAAAATAAATATCCATATACAGGAAACGAATAACTTACATTCCTAATTATTTTGTACAAAACACAAATCATAAGTCACACGTCACTGCAATTGATGAACATTGGTGGAGAAGTATTTAGACCCTTAGATGAAAGTAATTGAAAGACAACTTTTTAAAATACTCCATTACAAGTAAAGTCCTACATTGAAGATAAGAAATTTATCTGCAAAATGCACTTAAAGTATTACATAAATATACACATAATATAGCAGAATGGCCCTTTCAGAGTTACATTATATATTACAGTATGTACAGCAGCATTTTTAATGTTTATGGCTGAGGTGGAGATAATTCTAACTTCTTTATAGTTAATAACACTGCACAAATGTTAATCTACTTAGTAGCTAGTAGCTAATGCTTTTAGATAAATAATTGCATAAAAAGTAGAATGATTTAGTTTTTCCATGTAACAGTATATAATTAAAGTAAAAAGGTTTTAATGCATGTACTGGAGCTCACACTGGTCTGCACCTCGCTCTGTATGCCTTTTCCAAAGTCCAAATTGACTGGACAGTATCTTTAATCAAAGTCAATATCTGCCTGAGATATTGGCAAAGCATCATACATTTACAACTCTTGGGTATAAATGTAGTCCATCATGTGCTTTCCAGAGTAATAAAGATAAAACACATTGACAGAGCATAAGAACACCCTTAATAACATTGATAAAAGCAGCAGACACTAATATATTATAAAATTAATAATATAAACATAGAATCAAAATAAAATGAATTTATACATTTAAGAGCGAGATTAAGACAGTCCCAAGAAAAAGTCTTAATATGAGATTGAAAAAAAGTTTAATATTCAGAATATTGTGTTTTATTGGCATTTTTTAATTTCATTTTTAGCTGAATGAACTGCCTCTTTCAGCAGCCACTCCCACAAAGAGAGATGTAATCATCAAAAACTTTCCACTGAGTCTATTTTAAACCCCAACTTGTAACCTCTACTTTGTTCACATGTACTGTAACCCACACTGAAAACCAACCCCTACAACTAAAATGTCCCAAATGATGTGTGAAATGCTGCAAAGCTGATGCAGTACAGTAAGACAAGTCCACCTGCACTCTGTGTTATGACAGAACAGAATTGAACAGACACTGACCTTCTGTAATGAGAGTGGGGGATTGTGAAAGTTGAGCCTATTGTGTAAAGCTGCGACACCTAGTTCACAGCCAGCTGAAATGACGGATGATGCTCTCTTTTTGTCACGTCCACAGGTGAGGTAGCTAACCTAATGGCACCAAACAGCATTCAGACGAAGTTAGCAAATAGATGGTTAAAATAGTGGAGCATTTAGCACCTAAAAGAGACAGATATTTTTTTAGGAAATGGAGACCAAAACAGACCTAAAAGAGGAGGGAATATTGGACTTTAGCAGCTGGAAACAAACACGACTCGACGATAAATATCAATGGTGCCTTGCAGCTGCTGGATGTATAAATAGGCAACTGTTCACTAATACGTTTGCCATATTAACTTAAAAGGTGATAGTATGAAAAAAAAATAAATCCGATGATGCAGCTTTAAACCTCATGATTGCTGCTAATGATTAAACCTTATGGAAGCTGTTACCTGCTCCATATGTTCACCAGCTAGCTGCTGACTTGGTTTGACTTTCATTTGTCATTTGTTGGTGTCAGTAGTTTTCAGTGGGTTTATTAGGGCTTTTTTTTTTTTTTGCTGGAAATGACACTGATGAAAGCAGAATGAGTGAATCAAAACATTAAAGTTGTGGCAGGAAAACCAAAAAAATTAACCCCATGTACTTTACCCCATGTACTAGATCCTAATCTCCGATTGACCTTGAAGACATCCATCAGTACTAAGAATGACACTGATTGTTTGCACATTACTCCGTTCAGTGAAATGATTACTTACGTTTAATGGCCACTTCACATGACCTCACAGCAGAACTTTCGTTACACTGAAATCAGTTACATTGTGAGCTTTTGTCAGACATGTTGTGACATTTCAAGTACACGAGCTACTGATATGATAATGAGATGAGAGCTATATGACTTGCTGAGTCTTTGATGAGAAGATTGATGCCACTCTCATATGTGTCTGTATGCATGCAGTGTTGTCTTTGTGAATTTGAAGGTGCAGACAGTTAGCTTAGCATTAACAGCAAGCCTGGCTCTATCTAAAGGTACCAACACCCTTAAAGCTCACTAAGACATATTTTGTTTGTTTAATCCAAACAAAACTCTTAAGTGTAAAAAGAACATATTGCGCTTTTACAGGGGGTTATGTGTTGGACTATTACTTGACCAGATGCACTGTCTTTTGTAGAGTCTTGAAGTCGCCATTCTTCATGCCAATTTGAGCTGTTGGCTGCTGCTTCATATTCAGTTTACAGACATGAGAGTGCTTTCAATCTTCTGATCTAAGTCTTGGCAAGAAAAAATAATAAGCATATTTTCTAAAAATGTTAAACTAGTTCCTTATATTTGAACTACAGTGCCTTTTCGCTGTGTCATCATTCTTCCTTTTCACAATGGTGAATACAAAAGAGCTGTCTGAAAGCAACAGAAATGCTATTATCAAAAACATAATTCCAAAGTCTACAAGTCGATCACCAAAGATCTTGAACTCCCTGTTTCAACAGTTCGTGATGTTATCAAGAAGTTCCACGGTCATAAAAATGTTTAGATGCTTCCAGGACATAGTGCTAAGAAGAAACTCAATGAGAGAAGTCTGTGAAGGTTGATGTGGATTGTGGAAAAAACAACACACAAGACATCTAAAGAGCTTCAGCTGACCTGGAGCAATCTGGAGTGGTGGTTTCAGCCCGTTCCATACACTGCAAATCAAACCAAGTAGGGCTCCATGGGCGAACGCCAAGGAGGACACCACTATTTAAAGAAAGGCACAAAAAGGCAAGACTGATGTTTGCAAAAACTTTCATAGATAAGCCACAGTCTTTCTGGGATGATGTTCCATGGACAGGTGAAACCACAGTAGAGCTCTTTTAGAATGCAGTGCATCAGTTTGTTTATAGGCGACGAAGTGAAACCCATAAGGAAGAGAACAGCCTGCCTACAGTAAAACATGATGGAGGTTCTATCATGCTTTGGGGCTGCTTTACTGAATGTATCAAAGGAGCGATGAATAAATCAGAACATTACCAAGGAATTTTAGAGCAAAATGTGTTACCCAGTGTCAGAAAACTAGTTTAGAGATGAAGGTCTTGGGTCTTTCAGCAATCCCATTTAAAACCTTTGGAGAGAGCTGAAATCTGCCATTGCAAAAAGGACTCCTGCAAATTTAAAAGAGCTTGAATGCATAGCAATGGAAGAGTGGCAGAAATTACCAGCAGACATGCGCAAGAAACCTCTAGATGGCTACAGGAAACATTTAGAGGCTGTCATCAAAGGTTCTTCAACCAAATACTAGTGAAGAGTGCCAAATACTGTGTCTGAGTCACTTTTTTTTTTTTTTTGCATCATTTCACAGTTATGCAAGTTTTTATTTTTATTTTCTTTTGTTCAGTAACCTTGGACATTTTATTAAAATATTTTTATAATACAAAATTGGTTAATTTACATTTATTTCTGAAGATATGTTAGTCTGTACTTAAAATTTAGGGGTGCCAATAATTTTCACCAGGACAGTACATGATTTTCTGTCATATACTGTATGTACAAATATTCTAAGCCAAGGGCAAAAAAACAGAAGATTGACATCTGAAGTCACATGTTGTCAGCATGTTGTTAACATGTTGTCAACATAGTGTTAGTGGTTGTTCATGGTTTCTTAACATGAGTCAAATTTTCCCGTGTTAACAATGTGCAAACGAAGTGTGTACAAAGGTGTGACTTCAGATGTCAATTTCAGGTACTTTTGGCCTCACTGGCCTTCCATATACATTATATCCTGTCCATAAAGCAGAGTAAAGAGTCAGTATGATAGCCAACTTAAAAGCTTGACTCTAGAGTTAAAAAATCATCAGTGCATTCACATGCGCACATCCACAGCACATTTACAGTAGTGGGAGACTTGATGCCCTGCTCCTGAGAAATATCTAATTAGCTCTTGTGAGTTACGAAGTGATCTAAAAAAATTTGTCAGATTCTCAGTAAAAACTTAGTAAAAAGTTAATCAATTATAAGTTTGCTCTAAGTGTGGATCACTGAATGTCTTAACATTGCATGATGGGCATTTTGAACATTTTTACTGTATGATGCATTAGCTACAATCCGCTACATTTATCCCATGTGTATTTTTGTTTGTTTATTTTCTTCTATCGGGCTATTACTGCATGTTAATAATGAAGCACATCAGGGATACTAATTTACTCTTGGTAGCACTTGATCATAATATATATATATATATATATATATATATATATAGTACTGATATTTCTATACTGTGAAAATCAGTCCACTTTATCACATTACTGCCTGTTGTTTGTTTCATCATGTTAAACCTGTACTGTGTAGGTTATGATTAATTCTAATGTATACCATAGTTGACCTTTACAGGTCACTAAACATCTGGTGGTGGTGGTGGTGGTGGTGTGTGTGTGTGTGTGTGTGTGTGTGTGTGTGTGTGTGTGTGTGTGTGTGTGTGTGTGTGTGTAGTGGCCACCAAGCTGTAGAAGTATCAGCTTCCTCCTTGTATAGAAACCAGAGCTTTGGCTTCCTGTTCTACAACCTCATTCCTTGTTCAAGTTCAGGTACTCTCTCTCTCTCTCTCACACACACGCGTACACAGAGAGTGAGACACATATAACTGGATGCACAGGAACACTGCATTACCTCTTTAGCATCTGGCCATGAAACATTCAACAGCAAACTGTCTAATCAGCAGTGGCTATTGTCCGTTCAGAGGGCTCCTGGTCTCTGGTCTCTCTCTTTCCACCACACACACACTCACACAAACACAAACACACACACACACACACACACACACACATACACACATGGTCACAGCTCTCTGTTTCAGTGTACTTTTTCAGTATGTACTTTTCCATCTGACTACCTTTCCTTTGTTTCACATGATACTCACTAATCTAAAAGTTCTTTTAGTGGCTCTCTGTTACACATTTTCAAGTTATACTTGAAACAGTTTTTATGCAGTTTAAGAGATGGCAAATACAGTATGTGGCAAATTTGCTGTTGCAGTAGATTCCAAAAAATATAAAACTGCAAGGGAACATTTGCAGTCATTTAAAAAAATTACAGTTCTCTGCTTGCAATATTGTACTAAAATACTTTGTGAGGCTTATTATAGGCTTTTTCCCACATGTACATTTTGACATGTAAGAGTAGGAAAAAGACAGGTTTAACTAATTTAGTACATTACATTGCAGTTCCATTAAGTGACACTTAAGCCACTTTTAGAGAGCCGGCATGGACAATAACCTGGATCTTGCTCACCTTAATGGAATACAGTTGTTATTGATATTATTATTTACACCTGTGCTTTTCCTTCTGTGACGTGTCATTTTGTCTGCTGTGAAATTAAAATTGTGCCGTTGAGAACAATCAAATATGCGTCACTCTTCATCCAAATATCCAAAATATTTTACACATCTCAGTAGGAAAAGCAGTGGTGTAAATAAAAAATGTAATTACAGCAGAATTTCATTTAGCTGCTTCAGTTTCAAGTTCCTGGTATAGTGCATTCTGGCACACTGTCACACTGTCATGGCTTACTAGGTGCAAGAATAAAATGGAGACATTGACACGTGCTTTTTTTTTTTACTATGTCAAGTCAAAATGTCTGCTTGGAGATTTCTGTATTCTCTTAGTGCATTTCTAACTGTTTTGAAGTAGATGTGGCTTAGTTGGAAAAAGGTGATGTCACATACAGCCATGCACCAATCACGATTTAGTATCTTTTGAATCAGAATCCAATGACAAAGGGTTGTTTGGTCATTGGCAAGAAAAGTTTTTGAATGTTAAAAGCTTTTTCATTAAACCAAACAAAGACTGGATGTGTATTCACATTTTTCTTTCATTATTAGTCAGTTCTTTAGTTCTTGAAAATTTATTGCACATTTAAGAAACACATTCACAAAAACAACACTGCATTCAGAGAACAGAGGAGAAGGTTGTCATTTCCTTAATTTAGACTTAAATTTTAGCTAAATGATTAAATGTGACCTCATCTGCCAGATTTAATACTAGGTTTTTGAGTATGTTACATTTTTTGTGTGATGTTGTACTGATTAAGGAAAACATATTTAATATTTAAAGTGGTCTAACATAAGAGCTGTACACTTTTTTTCTTGAATAAGCAAACATTTGTTTATCAAATTGAGTAAAGTGATTAAAAGTTGTCTGGGTTTTATTAAGAAAAGATATGGAAACATGGCAAATAAGCTTCATTAAAAGTCTTTTGGAGAGGATGAGAAGAGGATGAGATTGTCTGGTGAAATGTCCTGGATTTAGAGACTGACCACAACAGAAATACAAAGAATGACAAGAGTCAAAAAAATTACATTCTTGTTAACAAAACAACAGAAAACACTCAGGAAGCACTTTAAAAATTGTAGTTAAAGCTCTTTTCATCTTAAAAGAATCTCAGGAGCAACTCCACTTTTAAAGCAAAGGGTGTTTAGGAATAAGATCCTGTCATCTTCTCCTGACAGACCGCAAGTCAAGTGAACGTCATCCTCCAACGTCCTAGGTCACACTGCTAGGCTAGCTGTCCAAATTAGGATAATCTGAAGTAAGTTTTCCATTGGAGGGGTGCAGGTGATGATCTCCCATGTCACTGTGAGAGTGGTAACTGGGTGGTAAATGGGTATCTGCTGGGGTTAAAGGGTTGGTTATGGTCAGCCAATGCTTATGGGTTAGCCGACGCGTTTTATACTGCGTTTTTGTCTGAAACAGCTTGGGATGCATTTCTTCTCAGACTTGGTGCCAGGCGACACTGGGGTCGGAGATGCAGACCCTTGCTTCCTGTGCAGAGAGAGAGAGAGAGACCAGATCCAGAGGCAGAGAAAGGAGAAGAGGAAGTGGGAATGAATAGTTGCTGTGGAAGTGACATGAGAGCACTTAATTATTAACTGGAGGATCCAAGCACTGGTGTGATCACAGTCCAGAGTGGGACAGCAAAGAACAGCACAAACAGGCTGGTTAGTATTCTCCCTAAATACATCAATAATGTAATAATAGTATTGTAATGATTTTTACAACTTGGCAACCCAAAAACGTGCTCTTCTTATTAATGATTTATTTCTGAACTGTAAAGCATTGGTCAATGATTCATTAACCATTAATGGCATCATTAGTTACAATTTTTAAAAAATGTATACAGGATGCCTTATTAGAAATTGGTTCCTAAATGTTAAAACAGTAGTAAAGTATACTGTAATTTAGTGCTTTACTAAATATTACATTTCTACTTTCTACATTTCTACTCTAGTCGTGGACTCAGGTTTCGGGACTTTCTCTACTCTTGTCTTTATCTATTTTGTATTACGCTTACACATGATGTTAGTGTCCTCACAAGAAAATAAAAATGGATCACTATTCTCTGATTTACATGAGATTTTAGTGGTGATTTATATGTCCTGGGGTAAATAACTATCCAAACATTAAAGATTATACAATTTTTAGCCATGCTAGCGGCAGTATGGCAATGTTGGTTGGTCGCTTGGTCCACGACTTTGCTCCAGACTGACACAACTATAGGATGAATTGCCTTGAAATTTGGAACATGTTTTCATAGTACCTAGAGAATGCTACCTATTGACTTGATCTCTAAACATTGCCTGTGGCACCAACGGGAGGTCGAATTTCCTCTTATCCAGCAAACTATTTTAGCATCTAGATAATGGATTGGCTCAAAATTTTGGTTATGGCACTCATTTGTCCAATACTTTCATTTATAGCCAAATACTTCTATCAGCTTCAGTTGTACTTCATGTTTAGTGCTAAAATGTCAGCATGCTAACATACGAAACTCAGATGGTGAACACTGGAACATGGTAAACATTACCTAATAAATGTCAGCATTAGCATTGTAATCGTGAGTGTTAGCATGTTGACAATAGCAATTAGTTTAAAACAGCACTGTTGCTAAGTAAAGCCTAAAAGAGCTGCTGGCATGGCTCTTGTCTTGTTTGGCTTATTTAGTAAAGAGGCAACACTGGTTAGATACATGGAGATACAGATACATGGTTATTAGACTTAAGAGGCAAGAGCCAGCAGTGAATGACGGTACAACATTAAGACAGAGGGTCTTATGTATTCATATTTCTATTAGCTTATAAAAGTAAAGTGCCATTGCCAATTACTGCACCAGTTTTTGGCCATCAGTTTAAGGCTTTTGCAGGAGAGTTGTTCCTCACCTGGAGGCAGCAGCAGAAGCAGCAGCCTCTCTGTTTCTGACCTGCTTCATCACTTTCAGCATGCAACAGATCTGCCGCAGGGTCATCTTGGGAGCATGGCATGCCAGTCGGGGTCGTGGGGTGCAATGAGGGCCCCGGTATGTGAGAAGTGACAGATAGTTGCCCCCTTTGGGTCCTTTCCCAAACAGCTGCAGCGGCTGAACACTGGCATAGCAGGATGCGAACTGGGAGTCATGGAAGATGAGTGGGATTGTTAGATGTTGTGATCAAGTTTGCTGTACCCTGCATAGAGATATTTTACTGTTCTGACTTTCAACATACACAAATTATTTTTCCACACATACCCGATCCTCTTCAATATGTTTTGTATATATGATGAATCATAATTACAGCCACTAAGTTGTCTTAGCCGTCATGATTTACTCTGCTCATTTTCCCCCGATAATGTAAATCAGATGGTATTTGTTACGTGAGTATATGATATACTTATATGGACAACTACCACCCTATGTTTGAAACAAATGAACTACAAAGCTATTGCATCCTTAACTACATATATGTAGTTAAGGATGCACTGAAATATGGATTGACAAGGTGCTGCAGACTGTAGGTACAGGCTGACTCTACATGTTACTGCCTAAAATTAATACAGTGATAAACACTAAATGTGCAGGGTGATTCATGGACTCTGCTGTGTGATATGTGTCTGTATCTGCAACTGACAATGCTTTGTATTCCCTTTACACTCTTTGTTACTTAAGAAATTATTTGATGACTGATACATCATTGGAAATACTGATAATTATGTATTTACAAGTTGCTATTAGCCCCCCCCAACATGATAATCTACTGGAGCATAATAGATACTGTAGAGCAATGAGGCTATGTGAGCAGCTACAGGCTCAGCTGTGTACCTCTGTCATTCACACCTCAAATGTTACACTCACACACACACACACACACACACACGCACACACATATCACACCATTTTAATTAGCATACGAGCCTCTGTCTTCCTCTCGCAGATTTAATCACCCACTCCATCAGAAACCCTAGACACACACACATACACACACACACACACACACACACACACACACACACACACACACACACACACACACACACACACACACACACACACACACACACACAGGCACACACACAAAGGGTGATCTCAGAAAGAGAATCCAGCTGTGCAGTTTCAATTACAGGACCAACACTTCATCATGTAGACTGGCCTTCAAACATTTGTTTACTCATGCACACACACATTTGTACACATAATACCGCTCTGCTACAGTATCTCTTTCATGTGCAGAGAAAACAATACCCGTTGATCATATCCAATAGCTACAGTACTAATAGCAAAATTACATTTGACAAATTCATTTTTCAAATGGTTAAGTTTATGCACAAAATGTCATCCAGGTTTCCTAAAAATATTGACAGTAACAATTTAAGCACTACTGACACTTCCACTTTTACCTGCTGATCTGCCTGATAACCTCTAACAGTGACCTCAGGTCACCATTAAAACAGAGCATGACTCTTTATGAATGATACAGCACTTAAAGGCAGAACTGAGTCATTTCTAAAGTTTGAGATGGACATGCAAAAACATGCACACAGGACACACACACGTAGATACTTACAGGAACAACAGTAGCCATGAAGGACCGTTAAAGGTCTGTAGTCAAAAAAATATTAGTTTGTGAATCGTTGCCTTCTTATACTTGCTGATATGACCCGGCCAGACAACAGGCCAATCGTTCTTCATAAAACACAAAATAACCCCGCCTACTTCTGACACCACCACGGTGAGGTCACTCTCAACATCACACACACACTAACACACGCACACACGCACTTGCCTGTTGGTTCAGGTTACAGACTTGAACATGCAGTCTATTACTGAGGACTCTTTTGTTATGTAGGGTAAATTTAGAAGCCGCTGTAATTCTGGGAACTAGGAGAAAAACTAGTGGATGATGATGATTAAAAAAGAAAACAGAGTCAGGCAGAAGAGTGGAAGATGACAAGAAAGAAGAGAAAGATGACAAAAAGGGAGGAAAGGGGATAAAAAGACAGTGATAGAGGGAGGAAAACAGGTGCACAACAAAAGTCTGGATCAGGGTGAGGAGGGAAGCAGGTGTCACAGTGTAAACTGACGTGCCTGAACAATGTGATGCACTGATGCATTATATATCGTCAATCAATACAATATTACACATCACTGATGGGAAGTGACAATAGATGATTAGACACACACTCACTCTGATGTGTGTTCTAGTCTGCAAAGAAAAGAAATAGGAGAAGGGCTGAACTGCCAAGAAATCAAACCATCATTCAAACTCACCGTCTCAACTCATTATTCAAACACATGCACCTCGGCCATAATTCATGGGTCAAAATACACTCAAATTTAACTCAGTGGGAATAATTCATGTGGATTTATGTCAACCCAGCAAATTGAGCGAAATTTTGCTGTTTTAAATGCTGAGTTAAAAGTATTTCACCAACCCACCTGGCTTCAAACCCCTGCTCTTGACAAAATTCTTAGACAGTTCAGTTTAATTTGTTGTGTTCTGTTTTTACCCAGTTGTTGATTTAAAACTGTTTAAAAAAGCAGTTAGAATATGCTTTTGAAGGAAAAGCTCCAATAACAGCTAAGTATATATTCATTCATTATTGATTTATTATTGGCAACACTATTATTTTTGTAGTCACTTACCACAGCATTAAAACCAGTTACTGGTTTTAATTTTGTGACTGAATGGTGTGTGTATGTATATATGTGTATATATATATATATATATATATATATATATATATATATATATAGACACACACACACACTACATTTTCTCCTGCATGGACAGCACCACAAGGTACAAACACAAACACATGCTTGTAAAACTGGTTTAATCATGAAATGATTTATTATGTTGTGCTTTATGGCACATCATTAATGAATAATTTCATGTTGCAGGTAATAAACAGCTCTTCTCCTATTCTACATACTGTACAGTAGTTTTAGTTTTACATGAACTTTTCTGACCTGTGTTATCATGTTATAACCATTATGTAGTTATAATTGACACTGATCTTTTATGGTTATCTTAAAACAAGCAAGCTTTTTTGCGTTTGAAAAGCAGAAAAAAACTAGATAAAATACTGTTCACTTGTGTTAAGAATCAGCTTTTTTATCTGTATTTTGCTAGTTTCTACGTCTACAGTTTCATGTCTCAGTGCATGACAGAAACTTCTTTTCTCCACAGTCTCCGTTTGACGGCTCTCGGCTGGTCTTCCCCCCTGGCCTGGCTTCCTTAGTAGTGGGAAGTTTCTATGCAATTCTCCGCAACACGCTCCCAGAGATCCTTGGGATATCTGTGTTTGTCGGAGGACTGTGCGGCTACGTCGTGTACGATATGATCCATTACTACCTTCACTACGGCTCGCCAAAGAGAGGGTCGTATATGTATAGTCTTAAGGCCTACCATGTCAAACACCACTTTGAACACCAAAGAGCAGGTGAGCACTGGAAACCAGACCAAACTTGGACTATTGAGGAAGATATTTAATTTTTATGTTTGATTTTCTTTGCATTTTTTGTCTGATCAATCTAATATAATCTTTATTTTCCTCTCCAGGTTTTGGAATCACCTCCACGTTCTGGGACCACCCCTTTAACACACTAATCCCTGATGAGAAATTCTAACATAGAAACGGCTCTCCTGAAGGGCCACAGGGCTTGTCACCACCTTCTTTAGAAATCAGCCCACGTGCTTTAACAACTGTAACACCATTAGTTCAGTCTCTGCAGCCATAATTTCAACAACCAAGGAGGAAGATCCACTTCTGAAGACTCCTACAAATGAATTGCAACGAATCGATCTATGTACACTATAACACATATCGGCCTCCTTTTTGATTTCAGCCATCAGCACATTATTTTCTTCTCCTCTGTCAACCGTGTGCGTGTCAACCATTCTGCACTATTTCCTAACTACAATGATTTCTGCACAGTTGTGAGGCCTTTCTGTGACACTTTTATAACTAAACCAACAGGAAAATATGAACTCTCAATGCACTGACCTCACCAGCCACGTTGTCACCTGATCACCAGTCACAACGCTATAATATTCAGCAAAGATGTGGGCCATAGAGAGAAAGAGAGAGAGAGAGACACACACACACACACACACACACACACACACACACACACACACACACACACACACACACACACACACATATACATATACATATACAAACATACAGTATATATCTATATGTTATGTCTATATAATATTGTGGATGATTGGTATACATTGAATTGTGTGTTTGCTCAAGACATTTTTCACATTTTTATATGTTCAGCAGATCTGCTGTGCCCTGATTAAAATACTTTGTAGCATATGCTAGCAATTAGCTAATTGGAAGTGAACTAATTGGTCTCCATTTTCCCAGCTAATATCAAAATACATAGCTGTTTCCAGGAAATTTCTTAAGAATCAGCAATTACTCATTGGTTCCTTTCTAGGAAGTTAAAGGGACTCAAGAACTAAAATGCTGCAGATTTTTCCTTCTGCTCTAATAGTGCAGTCATTAAAAATGGCCATCTTAGGCATTAATATTTTACATGGTTTAAGTGTGATACAGCTTTACTAAATGTCTAAAGAAGCAGCTACAATATGTGTAATTTTTTTTCAGAATCTTGCGTATTAAAACTTTCTCCTGACTTCCCCTATAACTTCCTTATGAGAAATTTAAGATTAACAATGCATTTATATTGAACTATGTAACATAAAAAGAAACGTGTGTATAGGTCAAAGAATACTTGTAATAAAGCATACACCCATCTTTTTTCTTCTCTCTAATATACTTTCATATTCAAAATTAACTAATATTTGACAGAGAATTAACCCTTACCTTTCTCTTTAATTATATATCTATAGAGGGAGAGATGGTATGAACATTTTGTATTAACAACTGAGAATTTACAAAAATGTAATAAACAATCATGGAAGATTTGAAAAACCGTGCATTAAAGTTAATGTTTACTGAAATATATATATAGAATACAGAGATAATCATAGAGCTTTCTCACAGCAGGCATTTTGACTTGTCAAGCACACCTATAACATTACTTCCTATTAGGTATCCAACTTCTAGGACCCAACTATTGTTCATGTTGGTTCAGTGACATGGTACACATTAATTGAATGGGGCAATTGTTAGCTCCACCTGTGCTTCTCCTGCAATGACAAGTCATACTGCCTGCTTCTATTGAAAACCATGGATTTTGTGGTATAATATTGATCTCCGTTGAGGGCCCCATCAGTATAGCATACACAAATGTTCGGATCAGTGCATAGTTTATTCATTATTAACTAAGGGAACAGTGAGGTCTGACTCGGTCAGAACCTTTCTCTACATATGCAAAGCTAACACGAGAGGTGTGTGTGTGTGAAAATTTTCTGCTAACACCTGAAGTGCTGTTCCCTTTCACCCTGCCATCTTTCAGTCATCAGCTCATTAGTTTTCATCATCACTTAGGTGTTGAATCCTCTGCCAAAATAAGACCTAACACTTCACTGTGGCAGTGTGTACTTCCTAAAAAAAAACAACTACTAAGAGGTCAGATTATGCGGCTTGTTTCACTTGATGTTTCACCAACTCTCTCAACACCTCACTACTTCCCTCTCTCCCACCCATTTACTGTATGTGTACTTTGGTTCTTTTCTGCCCCCTGCTGTTTTCTTCACCACTCTACCTCAAACAGGTTAAAACATTGCATTGTGTTGTATTCCCTTGTGAGATAATGCACTGTTTAAAACACATTTATCTGTTATTTTGTTTTGTTGTAGTTTACCATATTATATGGCAATGTATTACTTTTTATTGTGTGCCATACTATCTATTCTGCTCTATTCTATTCATCATTAAAAGCTAATGTAAGTATTTTACTGTTTTTACAGTTAAACACGTGGACCTACACTATGCAGAGATGTGACAGTATGAATGTCATCTGTTTTGCAGACTGATGCTGATAGTATGGTCAGGGAAGTGATTGAGTATGTGGCTGCCCCTTCCTCACTTCCTATGTTGACTCTGACCAAGGCAATTAAAGACCCTAGGATTTAAAAATTTTAGAAATTTCAGTGACTTTTTAAATTGGTAAAAGACACTGGCTTTCTGACAGGCAGCAATGAACGTTGATATGAATGTGTTTAACCGTGTGAGAGTTGATCAATGTGTTGTTGTTCATAGTCGGTATGTTCAGTACCTTACCTAGCCAAAAAAAAAGGTAAAATAAAATCCGCTAAAGCTAAACAGCAAAATCTAATCCATTGTATTAAACTGGAAATTTTATGAAACACTCTTTATGTAACACTACAGGGCGTTCTTAAAAACATAACTGACATTATGCTTGGGGTTATTCTCCAGCTCAGATTATGGTCAGAGGTGAGACCTAACTCTAACATTAACAATGATAACCAAAGGATCTTAGTGTCTGTCATGGGTAGACAGGATCAAACAACCACCAGGACAATGAGGCCTAATTGTAAACCGGGATGTCTTCAGTAGATATCTCAGTTGCATTTTATTTTAGTTTTTGACTAAGCTTTATCATAAAGCCCTACAACCAGACATTATTTTTCTACCATTCTGGAAAGCTCCTAACTAACTATCATCTGAAAAGTGTTGTTAAGTGTGGAGCCACTTGTTCAAGTAATAGCCTAATCTGTTTTTCTTGTATTTATTTACTTATTTTTTACTTTAAATATCATTAATATTCACATCACTTTGTCCATCATGGCTTTGACAGCACATCACATATTCACCTAAAAATGCAGGACGCCACTAGCGGACAAGTTTTAGGTCTCCTGCTGCTTTCAACACTATGTGACTTCCCTTTTTTTTGGCAGGCCAGTAGCACAGTTAGCTATCGCCAATGTGATGGGGAAAAAAACGGTTTTCCCTACCATTATAAGCATTTTTGCGTAGCACCTAAACTGTATGAACGGGGAAAACTATGCTGAGCGTTCCCTGCCGCTTTTGAGAGAAAGAATACTATTTATCCTAATGTAAGACAATAATTTTTTCTTAAACTGAGGTTTAAAAAAGTGGGGGTTGTTTTAAATTTCAGGGCTAGATAATTACCTGTGCGTACGAGAGAACCAGTATACAGTCTTTTACAAAGTGATGACTTATGGGTTATTTGCAGCGTTGTTATGCTGCCAGGCTATTGAGTGTTTTCGAGTCTGTCTATAGTGAGTTTTTCAGAGTTAATCAGCTTTGAAAGTGTTTCAAAAGTTCAGTTTAACCTGCAGGAGATTCTGAAGGCTTGTGTCACCACCTGCCCGGAGGAAATAAATTCATGACAAGTGAAAACGACACTCTCTTGAGATACTCAAGTCATTATTTTGAGAAGGTCTCTCATTATTTTAGGATACTAAATCATTATGTTGACAAAATTTCTCTTTTTTTTGAGATACTAAATCAGTATTTCGAAAAAGTTTAACCTTATGATGACTTATAGGATCTTTTTTCATTACATTGACGGAAACCGGCTTCCACGAGCCCGTCATCAAGGAAGTTGCCTAAACGCGAGGCACATAAAGATAACTGTAATCTCAATTTTTGAGAAACTGCTTTAGAAATGTCGGGGTTATATAGATTTACCGTTATTCAAATGTATTTAGCTTTACAGCTTAGACGTTAAATGCGTCAGAGCATGGGCCTTACTTATTAATCAGGAAGTATTCGCGGACTACATGACCGTTTTTTAAATGTTATATCAGTCTTCATCTGACGTCTATAATTAACGTCAATTTGAATACTTCACGTTGAGAGATTTGTTTAGACTGTAATTCAATTATTAAATGATTATCTGTTTGCTCTACACAGCAGTCTTCAGGATTTAAATGTCGCCCCGACAATTTTCACATCAACAGGTGAGTCAGGATGCAATGCTGCATTCAGGGAACATATAGGACTCGGGCATCTCTCATAGTCTTACTCAAAACTCGTCTTTTCTCTGCAGTAAGGTGATTAATTTTGCTAGAAAACAGAAAACCTATGTTTATAAAACGAGAAAAAAACGAGGCATGTTTCATATGTTTCAATTTTTGAAACATCTGTAGGCTGCTGTGATAGTCACTTACTTGTATCCCACGGTCCGGGTTATTGAACGCCTCACAGACCCCGCCTCTCTCGTCGCTGTCCTCTAGTGAATACTTTTGAGTTTTAGAGCCGCAGGGTGTAAACGGCCAATTTGAACTGTTAGTCCAGTAGTCAGGTCGACGGCCCTCCAAGGAGGTCTCTCTGCTCACTTCCCTGTGTTCAGTTTTCGGTTCGAGCTGACGCTCTGCATCTCCACCGTCAGGATGTCTCCTTCCACGTCCCCCCGGTTCTTTACGATAAGGGAGGTGGCCTGTCACTGCACCAAGGACTCCTGCTGGGTGCTTTTGGGGACCAGGGTGTATGACGTGACCGACTTCTTGCGGAGGCACCCGGGCGGAGAGGCGCTGATACTTAGGCGGTCGGGCAAGGACGTGAGCCAGGAGATGGAAGGACCCCCACACCGTCACTCGGAGAACGCCCGGCGGTGGATGGAGCAGTACTACATCGGGGAGTTGGACAGAGACAGCGGCACCGACGAGGCACAGGTGGGTAACACCTAGCTATTCTGTAACCACTGTCCTCAGAGCATACAAACAAGTTCAAGAAAGATACCAGAGAAGAAAAACCTGTCGCTAGTTCTCCACTGGAGGGTCTTCAAGGTGTATATCTTTGCTGAGTATTAGACACAGACAGAGTCTTAATTTTTAAGCAAAATTACACAGAGTGTCTATATCTTAGATGAAAGTTGATCTTTTTTGTAATTTTTCTCCTACTTTAATAGCTTTCCCTCAGTCCCAATCCTCCAGGCAAGGCTGTGGCTCCTTTTGGATAAGAGTGGTTTTCCATTATGTAGACAAACAAATTTTCAAAATTATCACACCTAATTTTTATATATTCTGTCTGTTGATTTCTAGCATGTTTGACGAAGAGGTCAACTGGCAAGCAAAGGCACGTGCCTTCTTGTGTCCAAGTGTCAGTGGCTCTACTAACTTCTCTTTAAAATAGTCCAATCAGAAGAAAAAATGTCCCCATCTGAGCTGTGCATGGGGAGCTAAATATTTCTCACATTGAGCTTTTGTCTTGCCAGTGGTGACAACAGGTTTGGAAGTGCTTATTGGCTACATATTATATAGAATACAGTGACTTTGCTAAAAGCTTAACTAGTGTTTTTGAGGTATCGGAAAGCCAATAGGGGCCTGTTGGCTCAGTGAGTAACAGGTGAATAATTGTCTCTTACTTGACTTTACCGGGCATTTTCTGTGAGGCAGCCAGAGAAGGAACTCCCGGCTCTCCTCCTCCTCCTGGACAATATTGATTATAGGGGAGGGATCCAGGAGTTAGTGGAAAAAGACACACAAGGAGGTGGAGGAGCACAACAGGGAAGGGCGTACAGGTGATAGGATAGACCTGAAGGGTTAGGGTAGGGTGGGTGTGGGGGGTCAGTGGTGTTAATAAATGATTCAAGAGGTGTGTGTGTGTGTGTGTGTTTGTGTGCGTGTGTGAGAGAGAGAGAGAGAGAGAGAGAGAGAGAGAAAGACATGGCAAAAAAGTGCTTTGTCTTGCCCCAGTAGGCATGGAGGGGAATACAGACAGGGGAAATTTGAGGAGAACTGAAAACTTTACATCACTTGTTGTTAGATGAATCCACACCCAATTTAGCTCTCTCTGTCTCTGCTTTTTTCTCTGTGTCTGAGGAAAGAGAAAGAGAAAGATTTTGCATAAATCTCCTAACGACAGAGTTGACATTTACATGGCTTTCCTACTCTGATGTGTGTCCGTGTGTGTTCTTGCTTGCATGTTGGTTGCATCTCAGTAGGCAAAATCTATACAATTGCGATAACAAAAGGCATTTTCTTCTCTTCTTTATCTTCTCTGGAGCGCCATCCTCCAGTCACTAATAAGTCATATATATTAAAAAAATTACTTTTGGACTGTTTGTATGGGTTGAATGGAGGAGGTATATGGCAGTCATGCTTTTAATGTTGTAAATTTAATTTGACAGTCTAGGCTATGCACATTTTCATACAGGCTGTTTGCAGTTTGAGACATTAGTGTTTTGTTTTTTTTCTTAGCTGCTATTATTATGTCATCCACTGCAAAAGGCAAAGTTAATCACACACTTTCCTTTTTATTTGAACTGCCACTTGTTTTGAAATAATTCAGCACTGAGGTCAGTGTCTTACGCAAGTCCAGCTCAGGGTATATAGAGAAAACCTTGGAGTAAAACAGTGGTATTAGAAAACATGTTCAAAATTTGTCATTAAAATACCACCATACGATACAACATGATTTTGCTGAAAGACAAAAAATGATGGTGTTGATTTATAACCCAGCCCTACTCAGGAAATCACACATTCAGCTCCCGGATTTCAAACTCTGGTCAAATGTGACAATAGAGATCTTGAGACAGATTTCAGCCCATTGACTAACTGAGTCACCAGGACATTCCAGTTGTTAATGAAATATAACCCCAGCATAATTTGTCCTCCAGGTATGGCTGGAACAAATAATACTCTTTTTCTTCTCACTTTCTCCAGTCACTAAGGCACCTTGGTCTAACTGCAAAAGTCAAACCTAACCCACGTTTTTTTCTTTAATCATTGGCCTGATCGCTTTAAACGGTTTTTTCACCAAGCAACAAAATACCACTACCGCAACAGGATAAATCACACAAGGATTTTAAAGGGAATTTGGTTGCTTGGATTGCATCTAACCGAAAGGTCAGTTACTATTGTCAATATTGTTGAAATAATGGAACTTTGCCTTTTGCTATTTGGTTGGAGAATGAAATATATACAGTTATATAATAATTCTGTTGTTTCCTCCTTGGATCATTCTCTATCATTGAGCAGCTGACAGTGGGACTTGGAATACCATCAGACATTACACAGTTTGGGCTTGAGGCACAAATTTCAGCAAGTGTTGAGTCATCGTGGAGGATGGAAAAATCATTAATCAATATTGTGATAAGGTGTGTTGTGAGGTTTCACCAATACAGTGTCGTTAATATCATGAGCCAGAGGTGTTTCTTTCTTTTGCTGCACCCTTTATCTCTCTGAACTGCTTTCTAGTAGTTCAGCTTTTTAGTTGTTTATGGCTATTAAGAATTTTAATGGCGCTACATGTATAGATGTTACCGTTTGTATGTGTGTTTTAGGGCTATTGATCATTCTTGTTGTAGAGTAATCTGCATCGGATGGATTATATTCTCGATTGATGGATGTAATCCTTTCGACTATACAATAATGATATTTGACAAAAAAAACCTGCAAATCTTCACATTTAAGAAGCTGGATTTTAGGAGTTTGTTTGTCTCTTCAGTTACACTAATACTGCAGAACGGAATGATGGTTATATCATTATTATAATAGGCACACTATGGTAATAGTATCATACTGTGTGGTAACCTGAGATTCCAAGCCCTAACTGTGGCTGTTATTTACCCTAACAACCATGGTTAAGGGGGTAACATGCTCAAACTACTACTTTTTGCCTCCCACGATATGACTTAAATCAGTTTCTATTTGGGCATAATGAAGCAGAATCTTCTTCTGTATTGCGAAGACTTGTCACCCAAAGTGTTAAACCCTAACAAGCTGCATAAGATACAGTCGGCAGTTTTCAGCATCTAAGGAGATGCTGCCCTCCGACGCTCTGCCAAATAGGACAAAGTGTTTGAACAGACCATAAGCATGGTATTTAGAGAGCTTGGTAGACAGACAAATTACGGGAATTATACAACATTCTGTCTGAGGTTGCCCGAGAAGGAGAATAAAAGAAATGGTATCCTTGTTGTTTGCATACGTAGTCAGCATGCACATATTGTTTAGTGAAATTAAACAATATATTTCTTTGTTTGAAATTGTATTCCGGGTCCAGATTGGCCTGCTCTCCTAAACAAAGGTAATGATTTCCCAAATGTGTCAGTCTAGAGTTGACACAAATCTTTTTAGCAATGGCCAAAAATTAGTATTTCTTTTTGGAGAATACTTTAGGTGCTATTTGAATCCATCCATGCCTCAGATTTTTGGTGTATTCTCATTTTCTTCTTTTTCTGCTATGTACTGCATTACAATCACAGCCACAGGACCCCCAAACACAAAGTTATGCTTTCTTAATGATTATTCATCTCCTTTGGAGACAGCAATTACAACTGGGCAAGACTTGATCTCACAGTGCTTTCTGAAGGACTAGGAAGAGGGCGAGACTGTGGCTTCAAGTGTGTGTGTGTGTGTGTGTGTGTGTGTGTGTGTGTGTGTGTGTGTGTGTGTGTGTGTGTGTGTGTGTGTGTGTGTGTGTGGACGTGTGTGTGTGTGTGTGTGTGTGTGTGTGAGGGCTTACATGTATATGTGTTTGGGAGTAGGTTTACAATCAAACAGAGGTGCTGTTTACACCATCAACAAATTAAACTGGTTTGCTTCTATTCAGAAACAGTGTTTGTTAGCACCTTACCCTAGTAAAAATGAAACCAGAAATTGGCACAGTTTGTCCTTAAGTAAACAGCTCAAATTCATAGTAAATGATTGCTCATTTCTGTTTTCTATGGCACGTATGTCCTTAGTATTAACTTGTGTACAAGAATTTATACTATTTATAGTAAATTCCCTGTTTGGAATAACTATAACTACCATTGAGAAAGCCATCTTGGCTGAACACACAAATAAAAGAATGACACCTTAAGAAAATCAAACTTTATAGAAAATCCAAGGGAGAGTCATCATGGTACTAAAGACACTTGTCTAGAATTGATCAGCAGGACTGGAATCAGGATGGATAATTTCTCTGACTGATTATATTCCATACTGTACATGAAGCTTCAGATACACCAGCAGTCAAAAATGCCCCATTTTGCTCCATTAAAACTCAGGCTATGAATTAGTGAACCATGAATTCGCAAATAAATGGCAACTTCAATTAATGACTGACATTAATGATGTGTATATTATATGTTGTGGTTAGTGAGTGAAGGGAAGCAATTCATTTTGGAATTAAGAAGAAAAATAAGAGTTTTTGTCTATTTCATAAACATTTCTCTTAAAATTTGTATTTTAACTTTCAGTATTTTGTTCATGCTTGGAATTAAGAGAGGCTACCCCAATTATATCCAAACCCAGTTAAAACAGATCAATACTTTCTCTTTCCAAATGATTTATACAAAATAATATGGAACAACAAATAAAACAGTATAGGAATTTTTTAAAAGATGTAATGCAGCAAACAATCAATTTTAAGCAGTTCTCTTCAGCCGCCAAAAATTCATTGGATTGTAAAGCTTGAGTATTCCAGCAATTTGGTATTTAGTATTCCATTCATTCCCATGATGTTTGGAAAGAAATGGATTTTAAAAAATGCAACAGATATCCTGACTCTTTGTTGCTAGTATGGGTGAAGTTTCAAACATGCTGGTTCCTACATTTCCCTTAATAATTTGGTAGCATCTTTTTGTTAAGGCATTCCTATCTGGTAAATGCCCACATCTTTCAAACTCCACACTCCAGTTTTTATCACTGGCTTTCTATTAAAAATTCGTAGTGAACAAGCTGAGATAACCCTGATGACAAAGCGATGACAAGTATTCAGATTGGGATCAGGGACAAAAAAACCTTGAAAGGACACATTATCTATGAAAAGTGCAGTGTAAAAGCATCACAGAAATGGAGGAGACAAAAATGTGTCTAACTGACACTCTGCATAGTAGCCGAGCTATTTAAGGTGTTTTAGCAATATTGGTCCTAAAGTAAAAATTCATGTGGAGTGCCGAGAAATGTACCCTTCAGCAGAGCTCTATCGGTCCAAGCACCAGTGTAATGGTATGTTACAGTTTTGTGCATACATTTTTTTTTTTGCAGCTTCAAGAAACACAGAACTGCTTATCCCTTTAATCAGTGTGTCAATCACAGGTGTACCTTTGTTTGCTCTTTGTTTCTGTCACTTTGTGGAACTCCCCTGTTCAACTCTCACTGACACAGTTTTCCATTTTTGTTTCACCGAGTCTGTTTGTGTCACTGTCTCTTTCTATACAAGGACTTGGAATGTAAACAAATTCAACAGGGACAAAGGGCAGAGGCAGTCATATGTATGCCTTAATGTACAGGAGAATGTAGCTGCGTAGTCATGACCTTGGGAGGATAGTATATATATTGTTAGATGAGTGAATTACAAATAAGTGAGTATGTGTGTGAATGAATGAATGAACAATGGCAATAGTATGGAAGAGCTCAGCAGAACTGGAACATATGGAACCGTTTAATAGAATATAATAAATGAGAACAGTTAAGTTAGGAGTTAAGAGAGAACAGGCCAAAAGACTTTCTAAAAGTTTGGAGTAGCATGGACAGAAAAGCTTGGAGCCAAGTTCAGCACAGATAAATAAAGAATAAAAGAGTATAATAGAGTAGGAACTAGTAGATTAGAGTGCAGAGTAGAGCACTGAGGTCATGATGGTGGGTGTTGATAAATTTTAAGGATGGAATGCTGGAGGGCGAGCAGTCAGACTGGTGGAGTGCTGGAATGCAGACTTTCATCTGCATGGATCTTTCTTCATCAGAGGGCACAGGGAGGAAGAGGGGGAGAGATTGAGGGGGCTGGGAAGGGACTTCGTACAATATTAACACCTGCAATTGTTGGTACAGTTTATTTTTGGCAGCATACTAGACTGATAAAATGTGGTTATTTATTAAAGACTTTGTCCCTGCAGGTAAGTATAGACTTTCACTAAACATGAGCTAATCACACCAAAGCAAATTAATGGCACAGTATTTACCGAGATCTTAGTCAGTGTTTTGCCCATTATTATTCAGGTCTTCTGTGTCTCCAGCATCCGTGTCATCAGTTTTTCACAGTTAGCTGTTCAGGTGAACTACCTCTTTTAAAACTCTTAAAAGCTGCTCTGAGTTTATCACTGTGGTGATACATTACCCAGCACATTGTTTATCTTTGCTACCATAGAGACTGCCGACACGGCAATTAGCACTCAGGTGCAGTCCTCAGGTGACTCCCCTCATCGCCAAGGTAACACCTGGAAAAGAGAGGGCAAGCTAGAGGTAAACTAGATGGACAGTCAGAGGGGACGGAGATGAACATATGCTTGAAAGGTGCAATTGATTTGGGCAAAGGTCTCACAGGAGTGCTGCTAAAGCCTGATGTTCTTTTTTCTCATTGTTTGTATTGAGCCGAGTCCTGAGGCTGTAACTTCTTTACTTTGCTTTGCTTTACTTTTTTTCACCCGTAATTCATTTTCCGATGGTATTGTTTATTCACATTGATTTTCTGTGACCCCACAGGGTGTTTGATTGGCTTGTGAAGTATGAGGCCCTGCTAATGTTTTTCCATTGATCATAAAGAAAAGAACAGAGGAGAGTATGTAACAATAGGATTGAATTTCAGCTGAACTTTCGTAAAATATTATGATATATTTTGTATATTCTGTATTACAAGGCAACATTTTATGGATCATTTTGTGATAGTGAAACTGATGCATTAATTTTCCCATCCCTTTTCCCATTACATTTTGATTTTAAATGCTCTTTTATCAAACAAATAAGGAGGGGCATTTGTTCTGTACAAGATAAATACTACATTTAAATGGAAAATAACAAAATATTTTTAAACTAAAAATATATGAGAAAGATAGGTTACATAGTGTAAATGAAGTGGGTTAGGGCTATGTATATTTGCTTGTAGTTGGCAATATTAGTCTGTAAAATTCCTCCCTTCTTTTATTTGTTCATTTCACCCCAACTTATTGTTTATTCCGTTATGCATCTGTCCATCTTGTCAACTTTACATAATGATAGAGAAGTGCTCTTTGCAGAAGGTAGGCCTTTTGTCGGGCTGTGTATATACAGTATTTATGGATGCAACAGTTTGGCCAGGGGGTAACCCGACAAATACATACACGCGCTTGCGCAAACACACTTACACACAGAGGTGTGTTGTTGCAGAAAATGGTTGGAAGGAGTGGGGAGAAACGGACAAGATTCTCTACCACACACACACAGGAGGGAGGAGGAGATGGCAATAAAGGCAGTCTGAAGAAGTTCAGCCGTACTGTAGTGGTGCTTACAGAACAGTTTGAGAGGACAAGGCCAGTGTTTTTGCTATGTATATTTTGCATACAGTGCAACCTGGCTGATGGTCAGACTCAGGCCAAGGTCTCTTGATGAAGCTTTGTCGTTTTGGCTGGACCGCAACAGCTGACTGGCTGGCTGGCTGGCTGGCTGACTGACTGACTGATAGAGTTACACCATTGGTCAGCCGAATACCGCGTGACTAAGTGTAGGAGTTTCCCGGTCGTTGCTCTTTCAAAATGAATTGATTAAACAGTTTCTATTGTGTCATCAGGGGGGTGTTTAAAGGCAGTGTTGAAAACTTGGCACCTTTGTCACTAGATTTACAGACTTTTCACACGCCGTAAGCAACTTTTCTTCATAAAAGAACATAGTGACACATCTAGTGACTTTTTGGACAAACCTTAGCGACTTTCAGTAGAAGAGAGTCGTCAATATTGCCCAATGAGCACGAAATTGGGTTTCCCTCTGCAGGCACACCGCTCTATGCATCTCATTCGATTGACCGCAATGCAGCTGACACAGAGGTGAATGAGCTCCTAACTTTCTCTCTGAGTGATCTTTTTAAAAGGAAATCACAGCACAGCTGTTGCCTTTTAAGTTATGTGTATGGTGATTTTGTCAGATGACATTGCAGTTATAAAATCTGGATTTTAACAGTGCAGAGCAGCAGTTTAGAAATGCCTTGGAAGTGACTGCTGGTTAACATGTAGTCTGAATGGGCCGTGTTTCAGTGACTATTTTATATTTGTTCTGTTATCTGACAACAGAAACAGAAAAACATGCAAATGAAAACAGCTTTATTGGGAATTCGGCTGTAATAAAACACTGTACATGTGAGCACAGAGAGTTGGAGAGAACAAAACAGATAAAGGGCGGTACAGCCACATACTAAGTTTTCACCTAGTCTTGTTCAGAATAGCATGGACCTTTTGTGCATGTCTTCTCCCTGTGAAACCCCTCGTTATCAGGTGAAAAGAGTCAGCTGACAGTGGTGCACAGTTGGAATTGGCTGCAAGAAATAAATCTATATGTTAATATGTTAATACAATTAGTACTAGTAAATTTTGACCCTACAATGTAAATACGTCATGTCATCAACTTGCATTATCTATCTGCACTGCTGTCATGATTTGAAAATGCAGAACATTAAAAAATATGCCTTTTGTTTATAGTCTCAATTGTATTATAACAATTCTTTGTATATGTATGTATACAACCATGGCCATAGAGGTGCAAGGTAGGAAGAGCTATTTTGCTTTTGGATTGTGGGTCAATCATGGATTAATACAGCAACTATGGCAATGTGTGCACAAATTCAACATGACAGTGTTTTGAATTCTCTATCGCTTTGGCACATCTGACTGGCTTCTTTTTCACAGCACCAGCGGCCAAGGCTCATGGGTATTGTAGTACATGCCAAACTTATGGACGAAACATGATTTCTCAGAATCAAAGTTGACCTAATTTTAACTGGCAGTCATATCATAAACCTATAAGATTGTTGTACTTGAGAGCCCTGTGTTTCTATGTCAAGTAAGACTATGGATGTTGTTAAAAGAAAAAAACTGAAATTGGAATACAGAATGGGGAAAACACCTCTGAAACCAGTGGCTCCTCCCACTTCACAACTCTATGGAGATGGCACTTTTTAAAGAAAACTTTAAAACTTTATTCAGAAATGGCCTTTATAATGCTGTGTCAACCGTTGTATTCTGAATTTACACATAATTTCATGTTGGTTTGTACAAAAGGGTCGTAGCAGCAGTTACACTGTGAGAATTTGGCCCTAAATTTTGGACAAAGTTAGTGAATTTTGAAACTGGCTGTCTTTTGTCTCCAAGGCTCTAAATCTTATGATGGTGGACATATGTCACAGTGTAATCTAGGATGTTAACACATTTCTCTCACAACTGTCAACTTTTGACTTGGACGCCCCAAAATTGCACCATTCATGCACAGTATGTTTTTGTCACTTTGTGGTCGCTGTACCTAAAGGGAATAAGGACAAACTGTTTAGCTGACCTACATTATGTAGAAAAACTGCTGTGTTTTTGTTGAAACTTTTCTGTTTGTTTTGAACCTTACTGTTTGTGTTTTACCTTACTAAACACCTATGGGTGTTCAGTTAGGCTAATTGATTATTAGGTGCCCCTTTACATTGAGAACTGGTTGATGATCTGGAAGTCTTTCACATTAGAGGTCAGTTTTGCTGAGTGTCTTGCTTTATGTCAGATTTTATTAATGAGAAAAAAATTAAAAACATATTCAGAATATAAAGGCATGGTGAGGGTGTTTATGGCTCTTAGCTCGCTAGTTACAGTCTGTATAGAAACATGACACCTTCTGCACAAACTGAGTAGCTACACGAAGCCTTAGATTCTTGCGCGTACACACACACACACACACACACACACACACACACACACACACACACACACACACACACACACACACACATACACAACAGGTACAGAGAGAGAGAGAGCAAGGGTGGAATCTTGAGTCCTGGTCATTCAGGTTTGACTGGTTTTTTTTAGTTAGAGGGAGACGAAGGACCTTGTTATCCACACACACACACACACACACACACACACACACACACACAAACATTTGTCACCCCCCCCCATCCACCTTATCGTCCTCATTTCTTTGGTTGTGTCCCCCTGTTAAATAATGCGCACACACACTTAAGCTGGGCGTGTGCCTCAATTTAGAGGAGTTGAGGCGGCTTGGATTGGATTCCTCTGATGTCAGATTGATTCAGCGTTGGATTGAAGGCATTGGCTGTCAAACAGCATCACCACTGTAACACCAAATGGATATGACTTGTGTTGTGGATGTGCTGTACAGTGTTAGACTGTGTCATGAATTGGAAACATGAAGAAAACAACACTAGAAGCCCAAGTTGACCAGTCATGGTCCTTGAATTCTTCATGTGCACCAAAGATGTAGTTACATTTCTGAGGCTCTGTTCAAACTGCTGCCCATCAGCTGACATCAGTATCAGGGAGGGATGACATTGAAAAAATCTGTTACCAGAACCTGTGATAGTTATTCATGTGATAATCATAACAGCCATCAAGAAAATGCACTTAGCCTTTTCCTGTCCACTCTCGTCTCTATGACCCACAAACAAATCTATACACACTCCTCAGAGCAGCCCGCACACATCACCACATGATAGAGGGTTTGACCATATCGATCTTAATTCAGGCGTGTGGTTGGCTAGGTTGACAGCACTGAAATATTTCAGTTTTACATAAGTGATGTTGTGTTATGAGATCACTACCCAGGTAAAGATATGATTGCGCCTGTGGCTGAATGTAAGGAGAGGAGAGATGTGTGTATGTTTCTATCTTTCCCTCATCTAGCTGAGTGTGAGCCATGAGAGCAGTCAACCTTTACACACGATCATGTGATTTCCTGCTGACACTGATGTCATTGTTATCATATCTCAATAGCAGAGCATGGCACTGACTTATGACTGAGTAATAAATTAACAACTTGTACAGTACAGTGTTAGACTGTGTCATGCTTTGGAATCATGAAGAAAACAACACTAGCAGCCAAAGTTGACTACTCACGGTCCTTGAATTCTTCATGTGCACCAAAGATGTAGTTACATTTTTGAGGCTCTGTTCAAACTGCTGCCCATCAGCTGACATCAGTATCAGAGAGGGATGACATTGAAAAAATCTGTTACCAGTACCTGTGATAGTTATTCATGTGATAATCATAACAGCCATCAAGAAAGTGCACTTAGCCTTTTCCTGTCCACTCTCGTCTCTATGACCTACAAACAAATCTATACACACTCCTCAGAGCAGCCCGCACACATCACCACATAATAGAGGGTTTGACCATATCGATCTTAATTCAGGCGTGTGGTTGGCTAGGTTGACAGCAGTGAAATATTTCAGTTTTACATAAGTGATGTTGTGTTATGAGATCACTACCCAGGTAAAGATATGATTGCGCCTGTGGCTGAATGTAAGGAGAGGAGAGATGTGTGTATGTTTCTATCTTTCCCTCATCTAGCTGAGTGTGAGCCATGAGAGCAGTCAACCTTTACACACGATCATGTGATTTCCTGCTGACACTGATGTCATTGTTATCATATCTCAATAGCAGAGCATGGCACTGACTTATGACTGAGTAATAAATTAACAACTTGTACAGTACAGTGTTAGACTGTGTCATGCTTTGGAATCATGAAGAAAACAACACTAGCAGCCAAAGTTGACTACTCACGGTCCTTGAATTCTTCATGTGCACCAAAGATGTAGTTACATTTTTGAGGCTCTGTTCAAACTGCTGCCCATCAGCTGACATCAGTATCAGAGAGGGATGACATTGAAAAAATCTGTTACCAGTACCTGTGATAGTTATTCATGTGATAATCATAACAGCCATCAAGAAAGTGCACTTAGCCTTTTCCTGTCCACTCTCGTCTCTATGACCTACAAACAAATCTATACACACTCCTCAGAGCAGCCCGCACACATCACCACATAATAGAGGGTTTGACCATATCGATCTTAATTCAGGCGTGTGGTTGGCTAGGTTGACAGCAGTGAAATATTTCAGTTTGGATAAGTGATGTTGTGTTATGAGATCACTACCCAGGTAAAGATATGATTGTGTCTGTGGCTGAATGTAAGGAGAGGAGAGGTGTGTGTATGTTTCTATCTTTCCCTCATCTAGCTGAGTGTGAGCCATGAGAGCAGTCAACCTTTACACACGATCATGTGATTTCCTGCTGACACTGATGTCATTGTTATCATATCTCAATAGCAGAGTATGGCACTGACTTATGACTGAGTAAGAAATTAACAACTTGAACACATCTTTTATTGCTTTTGGTGTTCTTGATTTACCTTTATTTTGCAAACCTGTAACTGACAGATGGAACTGCTTAATGAAGAAAATCTTAATGCCTGTCATCAATCTATTTGGCTATCAACAAAGCCATCAGTGTTGTAGTAAGAGCAGATAAAACTGAACACTGAAAGGTGTAGAGACTGGTTACACGTTGTATTCTGGTTCCCTGATCATGTCTTAGACCTAGATGAGATAATGAATCTTCTTAATGTGTTGAGACATGGTTTTAAACCAGTACTGTTGGTTTAGTAAATTAACAGTTTTCTCTTTGATTTTCTGTAAAATGTGTGACTTAATGATGTATAATACGTGTGTGTGAGTTAGCGACGATTCAAGCTCATGTTATCGAACTTCCCTCAGTGTTACTGAACTTCAACCCTTTTCTTTCCACATGCATCCTACCAGGGAACTGCTGGTGACACACCCTAACATACACACAAACGCACATACAAGAAAACGCACGTACACACAGTTGTCTCAAAGCCTAGTTTGTGGCAGGTTGCAATGCACAAATATAATTTTACATAATGAAATAACAGTAGATATAACATTATTATTTAAATGATAACTACGGACACATCAGATTTGATTTCAGTTTTATCCTGGTTTCACACCCATGTTGTCTCCTAACACATTTCATCCCATTTTGTTCATGGATAGGGAATCATACAATATTTTTTTTTAACTGTATCTGGGTTGATGGGTTAATGCATTTTATTGTAGATACATGTATGTTTTTGGCAGACTGTGGTCAGACCAGCCTGACAATAAACAAGAGCAGCAAATAAGAAACTTGAAACAAGTGAAACTGACGCCAGGGTCCACTTCCTGATTGCACAAGCTTGGAGTACCTGACCCCAAATCATGAAAGGATAAAGTCAGAGTGAATATATATATATATGAAATATTTGGTGTATGACACTAAATGTTCTGGGTGTTGAACTCTGGGTGTTGCCAGTGTCATTCTTACAAAAATTGCATATCAGTATAGGATGAATAAACCACCTCAGCCTCCCGAGGTTGACTGACTGACTAACAGTTCTCATCTGCTTTGTAACCAGAGAGCAGAGGGGTTATGAAAGCTTTTTCTAGCGCCAGGGTCACCTGCTGGTGCCTTTGTTGCCCTGATGTATGTTTACTAAAATCCATGAGGGAATCCTCAACTATGCTGCTTCAGTCTGTGTGCAGCATTGATTATTATACAAAAGGTAGAAAGAAGCCAAGTTACTTTATAGTGGCGATTAACCAGAAATGCAGGTTTTGGCACACAGTTGACAACAATTTAGGGGCAATATAAATGGGCAATATCACCTTCAGGGAGGAATAGAATTCATAACTGAGCCAAAATTAGTGTCAGTATGTGAGATGTTTTTTATGATTACAAATATTGTTTGATTGAGTTAAGCAACTCCCTTGCTTCAGCCTATGTGCCACTGTTCTCATCCTTTGATCGAAAAATCCCAACTCCACAAACCAACCATGACCAAGTCTGACTACATGGTGGCTGCCCTGAGGGCAACACCAACTCAACCTTTGCTCTACACACCATTCCTCCACCCTTAGTCCCAACACAGTAAAAAAATGCAACGATGGAAACCCACACACACCCTGAAGAGAAAATAATCACAGTTAGTTCACATCAAGGCACAAAATCAAACCAAACAACATCAGAAAGCTCCTAAATTTATTTTTCAAAAACTGCAATTATCAGGGTTGTAAGTCAGTGTTTTAAGTGAGGTAACTGCGTGTGCGCTGTTACAGATTTTCAGTATGTGTGTATATATATATATATATATATATATATATATATATATATATAAATAATATATATATATCTAAATTATATATAAATAATATATATATATATATATAAATAATATAAATAATATATATATATATATATATATATATATATATATATATATATATATATATATATATATATATATATATATATATATATATATATATATATATATATATATATATATATATATATATATATATATATATATATATATATATATATATATATATATATATATATATATATATTATATAAGTATATAATTTATATATATATATATAATTTATATATATATATAATTTATATATAGATGTATATGTGTGTATATATATATATATATAGTATTGACATCTGAAAAAATCTATTGGTTTTTTTTATTGGTTACTGGTTTAATCTGAAGCCTTGAAGGACAAGGAAAGGGTCTTGGATGTTTATGCTTACTATAACTAAAACATAAGTTTGATATTTAATATACGATGAAGACAAAGGTGATAAGTTGATGGAAATGTGGCACAAGGTGTCTCTACAGCTAAGGCCCCCTTCACTCTTGTCATTTCAAGTGTCTCAACTCTGGAGAAAACCCAGATGTGATTTAAAATATTTAACCACATATGTGTCTCAGTCAGCCGGATAATAAATCTTAGTGCATCAGATAAACACTACAACAATATGCCGCAACTTATGTATTTGTTGTATTTTTAGCTTTAATTAGATAGATATAAAAACTACCAATGTCTGTGCAATTTTAGTTTAACTTCAGCTGCCACAGTGTTTCCCATACATTGATTTATTCGTTGCGGCCCGCCACAATATCAACATTTACCGCCACGTATTGATTTTCCTATTTTTTTTACTTTTTCAAATAGGTAAAATCTTATTTCACCGTAGAGCTGTGTAGAATCGCACATTGAGTCACTCAGCCCCTCCTTACCCTGCACTTGCTCGCTCTCGCTCTCTCTCTCTCTCTCTCTCTCTCTCTCTCAACGATTCAGGTCATTGAGGGTTGATTACAGCCACTGCAACAAATACAATCTAATTCTGTGGGAAACACTGTGCAATTATTAATGTGCTGTTATTACAGGGACAGACCCTGTGAGGGATTGTTTCCATAGACTGCTTACTGACATACAGTGAGGTCCATAAGTATTTGGACAGTGACACAATTTTCGTAATTTTGTCTCTGTATACCACCATAATGGATTTGAAAGAGCCATTTTTATACATAGTCCCACATTTTCCCTTAGAGGGTCAAAAGTAATTGGGTATTTAACTGACAATCAGTTTCATGGCCAGCTGTGGCCTGTTCCTTCGTTATTTCATGATAGATTAAGCAGGTAAAAGGTCTGGAGTTAATTCCAAGTGTTGAATTTGCATTTGGTAGCTGTTCATGGGAACTCTCAATATGCGGTCCAAAGAGGTGTCAATGGAAATGAAGAAGGCCATCATTATGGTAAAAAAAACAAACAAAAAACCAAACCTATCAGACCGATGGCGGAAACTTTAGGAGGGTCAAATCAACAACTTGGTAAATTCTTAAAAAGAAGGAATGCACTGGCGAGTTCAGCAACACTAAAACCTTGGTGAAGAGAAACCCCTTCACAAAATCTAGCCAGGTCAAGAAAACTCTCAAAGAGGCAGGTATATCATTGTCAAAGTCTATAATCAAGAGATGCCATTATTTACGTAAATACTTTTACAATACTTTTAGGGATTATTACGAGTACACCACTGGTAAGACTCAAGAATAGAAAAAAGGCTAGATTAGACTTTGCCAGAAAACATCTAGAAAAACCTGCACAGTTCTGGAACAAGATTGTTTGGACAGATGAAACAAAGATTAACTTGTACCAGAATGATGGTAAGAAAAGTGGATGGAGAAGGAAGGGAATGGCTCATGATCTAAAGCATACAATTTCATATGTCAGACATGGGCATGTATGGCTGCCAGTTGAACTGGGTCACTGCTGATAGAAGTAGCAGGTAAAATTTTGAAGTGTAGAGGACTAAACTATCTGCTGTGCAACTGATTAGATGGTGCTTCACAGTACAGATGGATAATGACCCAAATAAAACTGCGAAAGCAACTCAAAAGCTTCTCAAGGCAAAGAAATGGAATATTCTTCAATGGCCAAGTCAGTCATCTGGCCTTAGCCCAATTGAGCATGCTTTCAGTTACTGAAGAAAAATATGAAGGCAGAAAGACCTGGCAAAGAATCTCAAGGGAGGTACGTCAGCATTTGGTGATGTCCATGGGTTCCAGACTTCAGGCAGTCATTGTCTACAAAGGATTTTCATCCAAGTATTAAAAATAATCCTTATATTTATAATTATGTTTGTTTTTCCAATTACTTTTGAGCCTATGAAAATGAAAGACTATTTATCAAAATGGCTTTAATTCCTAAACAGTTCATGCAATATTTTTACTAAACCACTTGAATTAAAGAAAGTCTACACTTCAATAACATCTTGATGGCTTCATTTCAAATCCACTGTGGTGGTGTACAGAGTCAAAATTATGAAAATTGTGTCATTGTCCAAATACTTAAGTACATAACTGTAGTTTGTTAGATTTGGGAGGTGTAAAGCTTACATATGCCTCCTGGAGAGTTTGATGCATTTACCTTTTTATCCTTTGGGTTGAATGTTTGTGGTGTGAGTAATCAGATTTCAATCTGTCTCGGATGCATTTAAATTTTTTTTTTTTTTTTTTTTTTAAGCCATTTTGATATTAGATAGCTATCCAATCCACCGAAGCCACATGAACTAACTACAACTTCAGTCTGGACCACTACCAATATTTAGCCAGTTCTTTGTACATGTCCTTATTGTTGCAGTATAAACTGGTTGTCCATCATCCTAACCTAAATTGTGACAGATCTGAGCTTTGGCTCAGCTGGTAGCGCGGGTTGTCCACTAATCGCCGGGTTGAGGGTTCGATGCCCGGTTCCTCCTGTCCTCATGCCAAAGTGTCTTTGGGCAAGACGCTGAACCCTAAGTTGCTTCACTTGTAAGTCGCTTAATATAATGGAACTGTAACCAAACCCAATCCCTTGAGGCCCTCAAAAGTTAGTTTTAATCCTCCACAACATTAATTTAACTCATCCACCCACATTCTCTTCCCTCCTCCTCCTCCTTTCCCAGCAGAGGCTGAGTATAGTTTCTGTTTTGTAATGGTACCAGGGCACATCGCCACCCCATTCTAACCATCTCCTTTGTTTTTTGTCTCTCGTTCTTTTATATTTCTCCTCCTACGGACAGAGCCCTCTTATATTTTACTCCTTAAGCTTGTTCTTGTCAGTAAAATAAGATTATTCAGTCACCCTGTCTTCTTTAAAAAAAGCATCTTTGAATCGGTTTGTCAATTTGAAGTTTTTTCTTTTAATTGTGATTTATAGATTCAGAAATATGGTCACCAAGCAATAATCTTAAGACCATTTTTGCAAAGAGTAGATGTATTATGTGAATGAATGTTGTGTAAGCTCATTGAATAATTTTAACCACACTATATATTATAGAACAGTATTACGTAAGGTCTTAAAAGTGTCCCTCTTCAGTATAATGCTGTCAATTGGTGTCATTCTCTACATGTCATTAAGCTGACATGGGGTGAGAGTAATGTTAACAGCATAGGCATACCACTCATTGTCTCAGCTCAGGCCTGAGGAGTGTACACAGGCACTCCTGGATTGACAGAAACACAGATGAAGGCCAACAATATTCATATTCTATTCATTTGTTTTTTAGCTTTCTTGCTTTACATTTAGGCTATAATGTAGAAAATGTGTCAGAGCAGGTGACTGAAACTGAGCTGAGAACAGCATGAAAGGCACTGAAGGAAAAAGACAGTGAGATGGAGAGTAGTGTGAGTCAGAGAGGAAAGGTGTGTGGGGGTTACCTAAGTCCTCACCTCCCTTGGACACTGTTGATATGTTGCCATGGCAGCCTTTACCTGAGTTATAACATCTGTGTGTAGATTTCAGGAGCAATATGAAGAAAAATATTTGTAAATACATTTGATTGTCTTTATACTCAATATACAAGCAGTGTCACAGAACAGCCATAGTGCTTAATTTAACCAAATCTAATGGAAATCACAATCAATTTACCATGAAAGTCAATGATTTAAAGTACGTTATGAATACACAGTCCTGCTCGGAGAACACTTTTACAGAGTGTGGACAAAATACAGTGAAATCGAAAGGGTTTGTGTCAAATACATTACATTTTTTGATTGAAATTTTGAATTTTCAGTCGGCACCAACAAAGAGAAACTCCCATAGTCTATGAGTCTGTGAATGTTGTTCCTCTTTGGTTATGCAGTTCTCATGTTTAGCATAAACCGATCAGCCACAACATTAGAACCAGTTAGCAGTTTTAATGTTGTGGCTGGTTGGTGTATGTCATCATAGTGTGGCTGACTTTAGAGCTGTTATTCTGTGACTCTTCATCATATTTCTATTAACTTGTTCACATCCTGGTGATCACAATTAAAGGCTGCTGCACAGTTAACACAAATCTGTCTAAAAGCGCCTGAAAAATACACTGCTTTTGTCAATATGCATATTTCCAGGATTTATTTAGAGAAGGTGATGAGCACAAATTATATCAACTCAACTGTAGAAAACATGTATTATTAACTTAGGTATAACAATGCTAGATATGTTTGTTTCTGCCTTTTCCTTCTTGATTAATTGTTTATTTTATAAAATATGAAATTTTTTTTTAAATTGAGCTGGCTTCAAATTACAGTACTTGTTTTGTCCAACAGTCCAATACTGAAAAAATATTCAGTTTATTCAGTGAAAATATTCAGAGTAATCTGCAAAATATTCACATAAAAAAAAAAAACACTTACAGTTACCAAAATAGTTGCAGATTAATTTTCTGTTGATAATATTCTGTTGAATAATTGACTAATCATCCCAGCTCTGGTCCTAATAGCAACAATGTTTTTAATCAGTTGATGCTAGATACCAATAAGATCTTACATTCAAAACATTTGATCAGTCTGTTAAAAAAAAAACATTGATACCAATTAACCTACCCAACAGTATACAAAGTTGGTAAAATTTGTTCTCTCTTGACAACACTGAAATGCATACATGTTAAAGAATTGGTAATGATAACTAATAATAAAACACTCTGAATAGGGCTATTTTGCATAAAGAGGTCTTTTAATTTTGATACTTTGTTCATTTTGCTGCTAATACTTATGCCCTTTTATTTGAATAAGACTTTGAATGCAGGACTTTTACTTGTAATTAAGCATTTTTTCATTCTACTTTTACCTACCTAAAGATCTCAGTACTCCTTCCACCATCATGCATACAGTTCCTCCTCTGTACAAATGTTGACTTTCTGCCACCAGATTGTCAAGTGTCAAATGTGCCATTAGCTGTGTTTCTATCCGCGTATTTTTATGCACATTTTGGAGTATTGCATTAGAAAAGATTGATGGAAACGACAAAATTTGAAAAAACTTGCACAATTCTGGTTTTTGCTTTTTTCGAAAAAGAGTTGATACACTTAATGGGAGATGGAAACATCTTTTCCAAATAAGTTATGACGTAGCGAACATTAAACTCACATGTTTGATCAGGTGTTTTTGCTTCCAGAGAAAAAAAAGAAGAAGAAGCTGTTTATGGTGTCTTCCCATCTCCTGACAGCAAGAAACAAGACCATTTCAAGCGGACATGAAAAATAATTAAAAATTGCCCAATCGAAAAAAAATCCTGAAGCCCCCTTTCCATTTTTTTCTCACGTAGATGGTCAAGGCAACTGGTTTTGTTTCTTCTTCTTTGAGGTTTTTTGGTGTTTGGCAAATAACTTGTTTTTTTTACAGTTCGCAACCTCCTCTTCTTCTCTGTTTATTAAAGCCATGCATAGCGTATGGAAACACAACTCTTGTCAAGTCAAATTAAAAAGAAAAAGAAAAATCACAATAATATCACAAAAAAAAACTTTCTAAACAAATGGCAAAAAAGCCTGGGTTTTTAGAAACTACACATTTATGCGAAAATCTTTTTCGCAGACACACTAATCTCTGGAACTGGCAGCGTGACAAGTTTCCAGTGCCTACCTTAAATTATAGAAAACATAGTGAATTAAAATGAAATAATTAATAATTGAATATTCATTAAAGATTTGTATTAAATGTGAAACTCAGAGTAAAATATAGATAATATACAGATATAAACCTGAGAAATGATGTAGTGTTTGCAGCTACTGTGTTAGGGATTAATTGTAGGGATGGATAGATTTCTCTGTCCCTCTGTAAGGTGTATTTGAAATGTATTTGGAACCACTGAGGGCACTAATCACCTCTACAGACACTACAATAGATATATTTTTATCATCTTGGAGGGTGAGACATTATTCAGTCTTTATATTCACCTAAACCAAACAGTATAACAGTATAATGTTGTATAATGTCAGTATAACTTACTTTTCTACCATAAGACATCCTTTTATGTTGTTCAAAGGTGAAGTCGTATATAAATGAATGCACTCAATAAGGCCATTGCTAAATTACTTCCTGTCTTGGTTATTCTTGGCCAGGTTGTGACTAGATTAGAACTTTGTTGCCCCAGTGGATAAACAGATTGAAGAACACCCTGTACCCATGGTGCAGTGGCTTTGATTTAATGAGATTTGCTTCTTTTCAGCCACTATGCTCCTCTAAAAACTAAATATAATCCGTGTATATAATATGTGAAACTTAATGAGATGCTGAAAGTTCACGTGCACGTAGTTTTTATATGCTATATATATATTATATGCTATAGAGATGGACATTGCCAGTTGCCATGTGATACCTTCAAAGATGGATCCAAAGCCTTTATGACTTAAGGGACTGACACATTTTTAGTGTCTGTGTTTGTTATCTTAAAATGTGAATATTACAACCAGTTTACTTAAGATTTTGCCCCACCTTCAATAGCCAAGCTTTTCAGCAATCAGCAATCATTTTCCCTCCAAAGTGTAATCGGGAAAGAAAAGGTGAAAGAATAAAAAAAACATAAATAGCAGAACAAGTTGTATTTAGGCTCCTGAAGCTACCAAGAGTGGTTTAACAGCAGAAACTGCCTTGTTTGAATGTCTCATACACAGACTAAATGGCAAACAGGAGAATTCCTGTTTTCACCTCAAAATCGTCCTTTAGACAGCAAACAATTCATAGTCCTATAATTGCAGTTGGTGGGAGCCGCAACTATTACAATAAATATATTTATCAATATACTCTGATCAGCCTAAACATTATGACTGGCATGGGCACAGGTCTGTGGCTTTGCAACAGGGTGTAATGCACTGTGTGTTTTGAAACATTCCTGCCATAACCATTATTAAAAAACTCTGAGTATGCCACAGTAGCTCTTCTGTCAGTTTTGACCAGATTGAATTGTCTTCATTGCCCGTGAGCATTGACGGTGTGCTGGTTTGTGGTCTGTCCCTCCCCTTGTGGTCTGGTTTGTGGTCCTGGCCCTCCTTGACCACTGTCAGTAGGTACCACTGCTGACCAGGAGCACCTCAGGAGACGCTCAGTTTCGGAAATACTCTGACCCCATAAGGTTAAATCTACAAATGTTTGTAATTTATATTTGATAAATTGCAGAAAAAGGTAGTGACATTGTTGTAATTTTTTTTTTACTGATTAACCAATTAATTGACTTATACTTTTAGTCCTTATTTATTTATTTGAATATAGTTGACATGAGTGAGTGTCAAAGATGCTGTTTTTCTCACTCGTTGGTTTGAAAAACTTCCTCATCGGGGAATGTTGGGTCTCCATAAATATAAATATAGTTATATTTAGTCTGTCAATATAACTATAAAGAGTACTGTCTAGACCTGCTTTATATGAAAAGGGAGATAACTCCTTTATGATTTGGCGCTATATAAATACAGTTGAATTGAATTGAGATTGAATTTTTACTGGATAATTCGCAGAACAGGTGAGTTTGATTTGAAATCACTTTTGGCTTTTTTTTTTTTCTTTAGTTTTTCTTCTTTGACAGAAACAGTAAAGTGTAGAATTTAAAAAACACAATTTCTGCTTTTTGTTTAAACTTTTTATCAAATTTTGAAAAATTAAAAAGTAATCTAGAAACAAAAAAATGATAATAAACAATCTTTTGTAAAAAGGCTATCAAATGTTTTTGGTATATGACTCTGCCAGAGCCTCCTAGAATCAGCAGATTACTTGGGCAAAACAGACATTTCCTTTCAAAGTTCTGCTTTCAGTATAACATTTTTAAAGTATTTAGTATTTAACCACTGTTGACTGGAACTGGAACAAAAGGCCCTCCTATATTATTCTCTGATCTGGCTCAATAATCCACATGACAGAACTCTGAACTAATGTTTTTTTTTGTTTTACTGTTCTTTACACTTTATGTTCCTCTTCTCAGAACCTGCTGACACACTCTGTTCACTTTAGCTAAGTCATGCGGCATCAACAAACACACACATACACATACTCACAGGTAACTATTGGTGGTTTAGAAATCCACAAAAAAATCTGTTATCAAAATGATCAACTATAATACTGCAATAACTATTAATTAGGTAGTTGGTAATTTTCATTATAGATAACTTGATTGGAGGACTTTGCTAAATTTGCAGAAAACCACCAGTGAAATTTGTGAGGCAAATTAATAAACATGACTCAGTGTTTTTACGCTTGATCCATCATGGCTGCCTTATCTCCATCACACAGGTGTCTGAAACAGTTTATGTTCCTGCACAACCACAGATGGATTTCACATTGTGTTGTTAAACCAGGGTAGGACTGATGATATCTGGCTTTTGGTTTATGACAGGATGTTATCAGCTAGTGGAGAATTAATTGAGTTTGTGTGTAAATGAATATTTACAGTCTTGAGGATTGTTTTTTGGAAATATGAGAGTAACATGTACTCACTGTAAGCCAGTTGTTTAGAAATCTCATTTTCAACAGTAACTGCAGTACATGGCAACTCCCCCATCTGTTTTAAAGACATTTAAATATAGCAACTCTGAGTTGTGTAGCCATAAGAACATGGAATGCATAGCTGCCTTCAGTACAATGATGTTATACTTTCAGGAGTTTTCTTTGAAAATGTTGAAGAATGAGAACCACCTACTGATCAGTATTGTTCCTGAAAGCCTAACTGGAGCTTTCCTTCTATCAATAACACTACAACTAACCTACAACTATTTTTATCAATACTGATATGGATACTGATGCTTTTCTCACATTTATTGTAATGCAAAATTGACCTTTAAAGCAAAAGCTTATTTAAAGGACTAAGCAAACCAATATTCTGAGTTTTTTCCCCAGTATTGTCCTGCTTGGTTGATGTGAGCCATGTGATTGCAGGTCCAATTTACTTGTTTGTTTCTATTCTAAGCTCTTGGGAGAGGAGGTAGGAGAGTAAGCCTCTGTCTTGTGCAGTGGGCAAGATTTGCTGTAAGAGTGTGTTATGCAATAGAGGGTGCATATATGGGGGGGGGGGGTGTACAATCTGTATTTAAAAAAAATACTAAATGTGGTATTTGGAAGTTTGCACATATTTGTTGAAGCAGAATTGTGAGGTGAATGTTTGCTTTGCCTGTTTGGCAAGCACATTGACCGTGACTTAAGCATAAAGTAGGTCTATGTAAGTATATTACAATGTTTGCACATATTGACACATTCATAGTAAAGCTTTGCTGTGTAATCAGAGTGGTTATGATAGTGGATCTGAGGTGCAGTGGAGAAGCATTTTTATCAGGTTTACTGATTCATATTCTGAACTACAATGGCAGTCAGTAGAGTGCATACCTCCGCCAAGGCCAAATATTGCCCAAAATGTAGAAATGTTAGGTTATGATTAATTCTAATGTATACCATAGTTGACCTTTACAGGTCACCAAACATCAGGTTGTGGTGGTGTGTGTGTGTGTGTGTGTGTGTGTGTGTGTGTGTGTGTGTGTGTGTGTGTGTGTGTGTGTGTGTGTGTGACCGAGCCTAAAAAGCCTATGAGGAGAGACAAATGAAATAGAAAGTATGTGTGTGTGTTGGCAGCTTTGCTCTGCTAGCCTGTTTCGTGGTAAGTATGATTGTTTTGATATCACCCTAAGAAAACTAAACAAAAGAGGTAATACTGACTGTAACGTCTTACTGATACTGATATTAATTGATTGTCCCAAACATTTTTTTCCGTAACATGTATACAAATATTGCTATTAATAAAGACTATGGATGCCAGATAATTAGATACAGCCACACAAGATCGTTGGTTCAGCAAGTAAGTCTCTGGGTCTGTCATTTTATTACAGTATAATTACTTATCATACTTCATTCTTCTTCTTCCTATTCTTATTCTTCTTATTATTATTATTATAATTATTGTTAGAATTAGTAGTAGCATTTGTATTATTATTATTACATAGAAGTAGATGAATTGCTTAAGTCAGTATTCTAGATGAGGTCTGGTAGTACAAAATTACTATAATACTCCAATGAAAACTGGATTAAAGAAGTATTGATCTCATATTACGAGACGTCAGAGTTCAGAGTGACAACATCAAATCTATTCTTCCAAGAAGGACGGGACTGGTTAATTGTCCTTTTGTTTCCTTTTTTGTTTTTTGTTTTAGCACAGCATGATAGTGGAGGGTGTAACATTGCCTCTGTAGGTGTTGAACTGCCAAGGTGATGTTAGTAACAAACAATGGGGGACTTGTGTTTTTGTGTGTTTTTGAGTAAGTGTGTGTGTTTATATTTTATGTACGTGTGTACTTGTGCATGTGTCTGATCCCATCCTGCTGATAAATATTTCACTTGACAGACAGGAACTGACAGCCAGTGGCAAACTAAAAATAATGCGCAGCAACGGCCAATTGCAGATCAGAGAAGGGAGATAATAATAATATACTTCATTAGTTTATTGAGTACTTAGTCACCAACATAGGGGAACCAGCATATACAAACAAGAATCTAGTTGCACTGTGCCACTCAACGTGGGTTAGAATCGTACTGTATGTAGACTTGAAAGGTGGCTTTAAATAGCTGTAGCCTTCTCCTTCACAGAGGACAGCAGCTGTTCTGGTGTTCAAAGTCATTTACTACGGTTTCAAACATCAACCAAGTTTCATGGTAAAAAGTGTATATATATGTGTATATATGTCCACTTTTCAAACTACTTCTGCAGCATATCCCACTTCTCCCCTGTCTGTGCGCCCATACACTGTATATTTCAAACATATGGCTGAATAAAATTCCACCATGTCTCACTTATGCATTGAGCTGCTTATATCTTGTTGCTTGACAAGAATAGTAACCAGAGTAGCAACAAAGTGTGTATTAAGTCATATTTTGGTGAATTGGTGAGTGGGATGAGTGTAATGGTCAGGTTTTTCTGAGTGAAACTGGTTGACCATAGGAAACCATTCTAATTGACATGAATTCAAGCTTACCACAACTACTGTTTTCTGTGGACGATGTTTCTGCCAGCTAGAAACAACCACCTACCTAGCCTACATGTGGCGACTACTTAATCCTAAAATGATACATTTGGGAGGGAGTATTCTTTTTGTGGAAGTCATGAGAACAGCAGGTTCATCTACATGTATTTTTTAATCAACTATTTATTTTGCATGAATCCAGATAGCTTGTAAAAGCAGATTTATTTTCCACAGATAACAAACAATTATTTGCATATGCATCAAAATCTATTAAAAAATCTATTATGTAAAAATGAAATTTCCTTTGCACATTTTATATGGAAAAATAATTCTATCAGATCTGAGTTACTTGATTTAACTGTACGATATCCTATGCCTCCATGCAAATGGGCACCATATAAAACACCAGGCTGTGTCCTAAAAATTCATACAATACAGCACTGTTTGTGTGAGGCAGCCATAGTTGTTATATCCTTTAATTGTCAGGGTGAGTGACTGTGTGTGTGCAAGCTTCATTCCCACAACACTTTTTTTTCACTTTTACTGTGGAAGTCAGTGAAGAAATCTGATTGTCAGGGTAAGTGACTGTGTGTGTGCAAGCTTCATTCCCACAACACATTTTTTCACTTTTACTGTGGAAGTCAGTGAAGAAATCTGATTAGGAAAACTGTCAGTGGATATTGCACCTTTTGGACAAACAGTGAAGGGGAGATTATGGACAGAACCTTTTTCTCCTCAGATATCACATTATGGCCCACATGGTCCTCTTTCCAACTCTAGCCCATGTTGCTGAGTGTACACTGCCCGCCATTTTATTGAGGATCGTTTGGATTTTTCAGGCCACAGTTACCTTTGGGTTGTACAAAAAGTTTTGTTTAGATGCATTTTAGACACCTGGTCTTGGCTTTCTTACCATTCTCACCAAGAAAGAGACTTTATTAATTCACATTTTCAAGAAAAAACTGTGCAGCAGAATCATTAAAGACAAGTAAATATCATGTCAGATTAATGTCTCAATGATCAATGTGCAGCATTGAATAAGGTTATGCCCATATACAGCGGTGGAAATGGTGATAGAAACAATTGTAGGTGCTTTTTGGCATGCAAAGGTGTTCAAATGTTGAAGAGTTTTAAATCTAAAGTGTTATGGTATATGTCATGTGGGGCCATAGCCATTTAGTATACATATATATAGTGATGAGGCTGTTATCTTCAGAGAGCAAAGGACAGTTTCACTGGAAGTAATGGACTGTGAGACTGACATTACAAACATACACAGATCAGTATTTGTACATCTTGACCATAGTTTGTTTGGTAGGCACTGTATAAACATATTCATCCTTTGCAAATTATTGTTTGAAGCAGAAATTGGGGTGTATTGTATTTCCTTTTAACCACTAAACATATCATTAGCTAAAAACAAAGATATAAATAAAAACCAGACATGACTACTAATTTAATCACCTGTCTGTCCAGGAGAGATGAGACATCTTCTTGTCTATGTCCTTTACAGATCGGATCATCAGTTTACATTTCTTTCGTTAATCATGTCCATTTTGGTCTTGTTTTTCTTCAGACTCTGAGAGAGAGGAGGACGTCCAGTGAACAGAAAGAAGGAAAGACAACAGAAAAGACGACAGACATGAAGGTGAAAGAGGCGGATGAGAATGCCACGTACAACCGCTGCAGCTCTGTGGATCTGGCTAAGGTATATGTGTGTGGTATGGTATGAACTGGTATACGATGACAAGGAGAGGGTGTGCTTCTATATGCGGTATCTCTTTCTGTGTATGAGTGTTCGTTGAATTGTACAGGGTTATGTGCTCTGGACAGGTTTGAGGGGGGACCAAACAAGAGAGAGGTGTTTGTGTGTGTGTGTGTGTGCTGATGATCAGGGTAGATGAAAAGTGAACGGTCATCAGGTTATTCACCCTGCCCGGCTCTGGCTCCAAAAATGTCCTTGTTTGTTGGCATGTCTTGAAGTTCTCACACTGCTAAAGAAGAGCGTATATAAACATGCACAAACACACTCAGACAAATTAAAGAGAATAATTTCATAAAACCCAACCTTAAGCCTCATCACCATGTGTGTATCTTTCCCCTTTAACTTAATACTGGACTAATTCATAACCTAAGTCTTAACCATAAACTGTCTTACCTCAAAAAGAAGTGAGTTCCCTGTCTATTCTTGTGAACAGTTTGTCTTTGTAAGTGCAGAAATCACATACATTCATACACGCATAATGACTCATTCGTTCATTTTAATCATGCTCATGTGACTGAGCAAATTGACAAGTGTTTTCCACTATCTGCAATTATATCAGCATACCAGGTCCTCGCCCAGCACAATGTGATGACAGAATTAACCAGTCCATCTTGGTCACTGCATTGTGGTTTGATTTCAATAACCAAACCTATGTGCAAAATACATGGCATTTGTTTAATTTTGGTGGCAGCGTTGGCAGTGTCACCATACTTGTCATGTGCTATCCTGCCTGGTGTGCGTGTGCGTGCGTGTGTGTGTGTGCTTTACGATAGGAATGTGAGGCATGGCTCCACACATGCATGTGGCCCAGTTTTTTTTGTCTTTTTCACCTAATTTTATATAGAAAATTAGATACAGAAACCAGCATCCTTCTCTTCCTCATGAGCAAACTTCACCTGTCAAATTTTAGAAAAACATTAGTACGACTGGCATTCAGAATAAATATTGTGCAATGTGAATTTGAATTATGTGAATTACTTTTAATATTTACCAGGAGGATCAGCAAATGTCAATCTGATAGGGATTTATATAACACCATGTTTCATAAAGTTTTTTCCACTGTTTTCTTCAGTTTACTTTTTCCTCAAGTAGAATTATTCAACTGTAATAATTCTTTACTCAAGCTCACTGATACAGTTTATTATAGTATAAAGATAGTATAAAGCTATAAACAAATTACCTGTGTAGTATTTGTCATGTGAAGTGGCAGTGACTTTTGTTTTTAAGCTTAATTGAAGTATCATTTTCTTTAGGATAGTGGATTTTTAAAATGACTTATTTCAAACTATCATCACTTGTTTTTGGGAAGTTGCTGCACTAGTCACAAGTGTGATTATCCCCATCATGTGACAGGCAATTTCACTTCTTTTTTTTTTACATATGAGACTAAATGTCTTATAAAGATGAAAGTTTTCTCTCACTCTAATAACCGTTCGAGGTAAGTTGACAAGCAGCTGGTGCACATACTTACATTTCTTATTTGTCAAATTTGAACAAGAAAATACCATCGTTTGTTGAGAGTTGTCAGGTGGGGCCTCCCCAACATGACTATCTGGCAAGAGCTCATAAGGTACCAGCTGATCTCTGTACAGTTGTAGTTTAATGCTCATTTACTTCACACCTTACTTTTTTTTGTTTATTATTGCAATATGACTGTGATTGTGCATACAACAAAAAATATAAAGGAGGCCATCAGGATATGGTTGAAGTGTAGACTTCCAGCTTTAATTCAGGGGGGTTAATACTGCATTAACCTTTTAGTAATTGTTAAAAATTGTTAATTGTTAAATTTTTTTACATAGTAACTGATTTTCAGAGGCTCAAAAGTAATTGGACAATTGACTGGCAATCTGCTACATGGCCAGGTGTGGTCTGTTCCCTTGTTATTTCATGATAAATTGAGCAGAAAGTTCTGGAGTTGAGTTGGTTCTGGAGTGTTGAATTTGCATTTGGTAGCTGTTCATGTGTACTCTCAATGTGCGGTCTAGGTGGTCCAGGTGGAGGTGTCAATGCAAATGAAAGAGGCCATCTTTGGGCTGAAAATACATAACAACCCCAAAAAACCCCTTCACAGCACCAGCCAGCTCAAGAACACTTTCGAGGAGGTAGGCGTATTATTGTCAAAGTCTACAATCAAGAGACGCCTTCATGAACGGAAGTACAGAGGGTTTACCACAAGGTGCAAACCACTGGTAAGACTCAAGAACAGAAAGGCCAGATTACACTTTTCCAAAAAACATCTAAAATAAAACTGCCCATTCTTAGAACAGATGAAAAAAAGATTAACTTGTACCAGAATGATGGGAAGAGAAGAGTATAGAGAAAGAAAGGAACCGCTCATGATCCAAAGCATACATCTTTATTGGTCATACATGGTGGAGGCAGTGTTATGGCATGGACATGTATGGCTGGCAATGGAACTGGGTCACTGTGTTTATTGATGATGGGACTGCTGATAGAAGTAGCAGGATGAATTCTGAAGTGTATAAGAATATACTATTGGCTGCACAGCTGATAGGGCGGTGCTACACAGTAACGATTGATAATGACCCAAAACACATCGCAAAAGCAAACCAAGAACCTCTCAAGGCAGAGAAATTGAATATTTTTCAATGGCCAAGTCAGTCACCTGATCTTAGCCCAATTGAGCATGCTTTTCACTTACTGAAGACAAAAATGAAGGCAGAAAGACCTGGCGAAGAATCTCAAGGGGAGGTGACTCAGCATTTTGAGATTTCCATGGGTTCCAGACTTCAGGCAGTCATTGTCTGCAAAGGATTTTCATCCAAGTATTAAAAATAATCCTTATATTTATAATTATGTTTGTTTTTCCAATTACTTTTGAGCCTATGAAAATGAAGGACTATGTATAAAAATAGCTGCAATTCCTAAACAGTTCATGCAATATTTTTGTTAAACCACTTGAATTAAAGCTGGAAATCTACACTTCAATCACATCTTGATGGCTTCATTTCGAATCCACTGTGGTGGTGTTCAGAGGCAAAATTAGGAAAAATTGTGTTTCCATCCAAATACTTATGTACCTAACTGTATATGGTTCTGCTTCATTGATTCTGATCGTTTTGTCCATTGGGAGTCTGATATATTGAAGGAATCAAATACTCAATCGGTGGATTACTCTTAAGTATTTTTCACTCATTTTATTTTTGGCAGTTATTTTTGTTGTAGCACTGCACCGCATTACTTACTATTAGCACAAAAGAGTGATGAGCTGTTTGAATCACTTAGTTCTGACTCAACGAAGATAAAGGACAGAGATGGGTATCACAAGGGAATGCTCTTTGGTTGATAATTATAAACCCTAGTCATATGACAGGTAGCTGATCAGTCAGGGCAAGCAAATTGCCATTGCATGCTAAACTGTCAGTGTGAATGAATGCATTTACCTGATGCTTGTTTAGGAAGTGGAGATGTAAAACATAATGGCTAGACATTGTGTGGTAGAATTTAAAGCTGAGGAGAGACAATGTTCTTTTGGTCTATGTGTCTAAATAACGGTATGGGATAAACACATCATCACACGGGTGGCAAGTTGTATTAACTTGTAATCAGCCTGTAATCAACATCAGGTGACTGTGTCAGTCCGTGCCTGATGCCAGTGTCCTCAGAGGGGACATCATAAGCGAAACACCATCACCTGGGCAACAATCATCTCATCTAAATAATCAGCATCATTTAGAAGCACAGGAGTTGGGATCATAGGATTCTGCAGAAGTAATGCAGCTGAAGTTAAGATTAAAGTGTCAAATGTCAGCTTTAACCCTATATGTTTAATGTGATCTTTTCTACCCTGATTTTGGTTTTTCATCATCCTCATACACAAGTTAGATCATTACTAATTCGAGATCAGCTTCCTCACCTGGTTTCTTAACCTGAAACATTCTGGTGGCCACAGATTGGTGGCCTTGATTGGTATGAAACTTGACTTTACTATGCTCATTGTTCAGCCACACTACAGCTGCATGACTCACATGTAGCTTTAAGCATGAGGAGCTTGTAAAGAGCTTGTAAAAGTAGAGCAGTCTCTGGTCTTTGGACTCAGAATGAAAATCTTCAGTTATTGCTGGCAGCATTTCAGTTACACCGAAGTAAACCTGCAAAAGTACACGCACACACAAACATTATATGCAGTCACTCCCTGGGCTGACCAGTCCCGGTGCAGTTCAACAGTTCTTAACTCTCTGCTGCCACCTGCTGGAGTAAAGTGATTCTCCCCTTCTTTTGAAATACACTTTTTCTGTACTTTCTGCAGCAGAGTGATTATTACTTGTATAGAATAACTATACTTTTTACTGATTTCTAATCGTATATAACGCTACAGGATTTGGTGGACTGGGGGAAGCCCTTGGCATGGCAGGTAGGCCACCTTGCAGAGAAATATGATGCGTGGGTTCACCAGCCAGTAAACAGACCAATTAGACTGTTTGGAAACCCCTTCCTGGAGGCCAGCACCAAGACTTCCTGGTAAGACGGGATACTTTGTTTTTATGTTATTGAAGAGAATATGACAAGATAAAAAAGAAAATGTTACTTTTTTGGTTAAGGTAATAATTTAGAAGATACTGTAAATATGCAAATATGCTTTGCAGATTTACATACAAAACTGGCATGTTTTCCCTGCATGTGACAGATATTCATAATTGCAACACTATAACCCAGTCTTGAATTTCTGACATACGAATGTGTGCAATTATCAAATGATAAAAAAGCAATGTCATAAATGTATAACATGAAGTATTGATGACTAAATAAACAACAGTTAGAATGTTTGGGCAAAAAGTCCACAAATTTTTTTTTTTATTATTTAAAGGTACCCTGTGTAGTTTTTTTTTTTTTTTTTTTAAACAAAAAAAAGTTGGGTTTACATTCAGTGTTACAAAAAAACATTTGCAGAGCTGATTTTTGAAGTATTTTAACTTGAGCATTGTTTACATCCATCTTTACTTGCTAGCAGTCTTCTTCCTTGCCTTTGTTGGCACATTGCGGCATAGCTAGGCGAGTTACCTCCACCTGTAGATCAGTGGAATAGTGTGAAGCCATTGGCAGGACTGTGTATCACGTGACCCATGTGCATGTGCGTCTTTGTGAACATGCATGAAATAAACAAAACAAGTATCCACTTCATCTTCATAGCGCTCCACGGGGTGCCTTTAAGAGATTAAAAATGAAAAACAGAGAAAAACACACATACAGAAGTGTATGTAAATTAACTGAAACTGCTACAATTTCAGCAGTTTCTGTGTTCATGTAGTTCCTCCATCACTAATAGTAACTAGTTTCAGAAAATGGGTTTTCAGGGCCTTTAGGCCAATGAAGTGCTGCAGATATTCTTGTCTACAAAAAAGAGCTCGAGACATGTTGACAATGTTTATTGTATCTATTGATTGAACATAATGTAATTAGTGGTTTTTAAGCCTTATTAATGCAGGATAAAAGCTTTGTGCTCCTTTACAGTTCCACCCTGGTTCACTTTCATACACTACACACATTCATTTCCTTGCTCAAGAGCAGCTTCACAGTAGCTGAGGGAGTTTTAGTTGTCCAGTTTTTCCACCCATATTTTCTCAGCTAGTCTGAGGTGTTTGCTTCCCCATGTCTCTGATTCATCCTATAAAATGACATTAAAACCATTTGAGAGGATTAAGAGTATGACTATATTTAAAGTTGTATAAATAGTTTGTCCGGTCTCTTGCTACAGGTACTGGGTACCAGTGGTGTGGCTTCCTATTGTGTTTTATCTCAGTTGGTACTGCTACACCAACCTGGCACAGGGCACCACAAGGATTGTCCTCACTTCAGGTAACATACACGCGCCACCCAATGCACTGCATGTTTACATAATGCACAAAAGCACCAGAGACTCTTGCACGCTTTCATTTCCATTTATCCATCACATTCTCATTTACATATGCTCAAAGACATACAACACAATGCACTTGTATTTGTTTTCATCATTTTCATTTCCAGTCCGTATGTATTCATGTCTATGTCAATATCTGTGTGTGTATTCCCAGACTTCTCTATCCCGATCCATAAGTACATTTTCCCGCTGCTCTTTTTGATGGGCTGGTTCTTGTGGTCGTTCATTGAGTACTGCATTCATCGCTTTGTCTTTCACATGAAACCGCCAGCCCACAACTACTACCTCATCACACTACATTTTCTCCTGCATGGACAGCACCACAAGGTACAAACACATGCTTGTAAAACTGGTTTAATCATGAAATGATTTATTATGTTGTGCTTTATGGCACATCATTAATGAATAATTTCATGTTGCAGGTAATAAACAGCTCTTCTCCTATTCTACATACTGTACAGTAGTTTTAGTTTTACATGAACTTTTCTGACCTGTGTTATCATGTTATAACCGTTATGCAGTTATAATTGACACTGATCTTTTATGGTTATCTTAAAACAAGCAAGCTTTTTTGCGTTTGAAAAGCAGAAAAAAACTAGATAAAATACTGTTCACTTGTGTTAAGAATCAGCTTTTTTATCTGTATTTTGCTAGTTTCTACGTCTACAGTTTCATGTCTCAGTGCATGACAGAAACTTCTTTTCTCCACAGTCTCCGTTTGACGGCTCTCGGCTGGTCTTCCCCCCTGGCCTGGCTTCCTTAGTAGTGGGAAGTTTCTATGCAATTCTCCGCAACACGCTCCCAGAGATCCTTGGGATATCTGTGTTTGTCGGAGGACTGTGCGGCTACGTCGTGTACGATATGATCCATTACTACCTTCACTATGGCTCGCCAAAGAGAGGGTCGTATATGTATAGTCTTAAGGCCTACCATGTCAAACACCACTTTGAACACCAAAGAGCAGGTGAGCACTGGAAACCAGACCAAACTTGGACTATTGAGGAAGATATTTAATTTTTATGTTTGATTTTCTTTGCATTTTTTGTCTGATCAATCTAATATAATCTTTATTTTCCTCTCCAGGTTTTGGAATCACCTCCACGTTCTGGGACCACCCCTTTAACACACTAATCCCTGATGAGAAATTCTAACATAGAAACGGCTCTCCTGAAGGGCCACAGGGCTTGTCACCACCTTCTTTAGAAATCAGCCCACGTGCTTTAACAACTGTAACACCATTAGTTCAGTCTCTGCAGCCATAATTTCAACAACCAAGGAGGAAGATCCACTTCTGAAGACTCCTACAAATGAATTGCAACGAATCGATCTATGTACACTATAACACATATCGGCCTCCTTTTTGATTTCAGCCATCAGCACATTATTTTCTTCTCCTCTGTCAACCGTGTGCGTGTCAACCATTCTGCACTATTTCCTAACTACAATGATTTCTGCACAGTTGTGAGGCCTTTCTGTGACACTTTTATAACTAAACCAACAGGAAAATATGAACTCTCAATGCACTGACCTCACCAGCCACGTTGTCACCTGATCACCAGTCACAACGCTATAATATTCAGCAAAGATGTGGGCCATAGAGAGAAAGAGAGAGAGAGACACACACACACACACACACACACACGCACACACACAAACAGACACATAATGCAAATGTGTACATCTACTGTATTGTCTTTTGATTGTTGTGGTTTTGTGTCATTTTCAAGGATAAGCAGTAGAATCATGTAAATCTTATTCAAAATCATACGTAGAAACTCAAAAAATATTCAAAGTACAAGCTATTTTTGATGATTTAAACATTTGCCAACAGCATAACACAAATGGAAATGTGCACACACACTCAAGCACTGTCATAGCTTCCCTTCGAAGGGGAGAGAGGGAAAAGAAGTGATAGATGGTTGGTGAATGTGGAAGACAGGCAGAGAAGAAAAGGGATGGAAGAGTGACGAAGTCTGTGACACATGGTGTGTGTAGAGACTAAGTGAGAGAGAATCTCCAAACTGTATCCTCTCACTAGGTGCACCAACTAACTAACTCAGGAAAAAAAAAAATCTTTAACCTTCTTCTGCACTATCTGCAGCTTGAATATTCCTTCTACTGTCCTCACTCTCTTCTCTGCTGGCCACTAAGCTACCCAGCTATGCTGCTACACACTGTTACATTGTCGTTTGTAACAGTCGACAGAAGTTCCCTCCACCATGTTTGGTCTCACGGTAGTTTTTTGAAACATCTGGTAATAGAAAACACTTGGTTTCATGCTGACATTCATTTGACAATATAGCTTTAACTTATTATCAGTAAAGCTGCAGAAGGGAGATTATACTGCATTGCGCTAACGGGATATACTGTTAATGCCATGTAAAGCAGAGTTCTAAATGTTTGAAACCACTGTGGAGATATATTTTTGGAAGTCTGTAATATTTCCTTTGTGTCCTTTTCTTTTTTGTCATTAATGATATAACAAAGATGTAAAAAGATATTTTGTAAGATGCTTTGTACAGAAGAGGAGTTTCTTTTAATTGCACCAGCTTTATGTTATCAAAGTGAGCGGATGTTTTTTAGACAGAGAGGGACGGTGAATCCATCTGTGGATAGATAGTGTATGTGTGGATGCATTTAGATGTAAGGGTGGATGGATGAATGTTGTCATGGTGATAGAGGGGCAGAGCTGAAGACATGAGGCCGGCCTATCAGACTTCCTGCTGTGAGGATCTAGGAGTCAAAGGTCATAGGGTCAGCTAGATGAAAGGAGTTGTGGGTATTCATGTGGAAATTGTTCTTTCTAAAAGTAATTGCTCTTTCAACACAACTCATCAGTTGTTGAGTTTTTATTTTCACTGTTGGAAGGGTAAAGATAAAAATGTTTCAGGCGATTTTTAAACTCGTAAGACCCACCATTGGGTCTCACTCCGACTGCTGTATTTGGCTCTGCACATCCATGCAGGATGATCGATGCATCGATTATCCATCTGACTGGAGAGCAGGATGTTTTGATAGTGATTGGTGGATCCTCAAAATGTCTCTTCTTAGCACCTGACAACAATACAGATAACTATAGCAGAACAAAGTTAATTCATGCAATTTCCATAAACAATAGAGAACAGTTAAAATATTCTACTACTGCTGAAAATAATTTTTAAATTAACTTTTCTAGTTTGAAGAAAGACTCCCAATTATTAATATACATATATTCTTACACATGTAAAATAACATGCAACATCTGTTGAAAAAGTATAACCACTTTTGAAGAAAAGACAAATTTAACAGTACAGCAAGGCGATTTCAATTTGCATAGATTTTTTTCTTTACATATTCAGTGCATCAATAAAGTAAGTCTACAGGTAACCTGTAAGCGGGTTGTTTCACCGAAACAGTTTCTAATATAACCAGTTGAATAGGTTTCTCTAGGGCTTGCAGGGTTGAGCTACAACATATATAGTCCCTAAATGTGTCATGTTTTCTACAACACGCATATCAGTTAATTTAAAACCATAACATTGGTCTGTCTTGCGCTGCGCACAGTGTAGCTTGTAATAAATGTGCAAGACATCATGAAAAAAGAATTCTGACCTAGATATTGTAACTTTACCACAAAGATTTGCTTCAGAAATTACCAAAAATATATATTTTTAATGTCTTAATGATGGTGGAGATACTGATGACCATAATATTGATGATGATGATGTACATTTATCTGAAAAAGATGAAAACAACAGCTTATAAACCTTGATTCTGAAAAGTTTTCCTTGTGCTAAATTATGCAGCGTAAAATAATATTTCCTAAATATGTTTACTATAATATCTTAGAACTTTTATTTTGGAATTTTAAATGTCAATGCAAATGCAAATGTATTTGTAAATAAATGTCTGTGTAATTCTGATATTGGTCTGTCCAGTACTGTTTGTTTGATCACTATACATGTATACCTCTTTGTTGAAGGGGCACTCCAACAATTTTACACTGACAAGTTTAATGTGGAGGAATACTCAAATTCTGAAACCAGTTGTATAATGTATCCTGTGGCTCTGGAGGAGCTTTGTCCAGACACAAAATAACCTGTGATGATGTCAGAATTATACCTTCAGTGTTACCACCACTTGGGCTTAGAGACTCCAAATTTGAACAGAGAGCCTGCTTTACAAACTGGGCATTCAGTTTGAAAGATGCTATCAAGTTGCGTTGAGGGAAGTGTAGAATCCAGTATATTTCGAGTCTTGACTGATAGTATGGGCTAAAAGTCAGGATATCTTGAATTCTGCTGCTTCAATTTTGAGCTTTTAAAAAAAAAAATCTGTCTTGCAAAGTCCCTAAACTTTATTGAAGTGCAATGCTATATCACTGGACTGGTTCCTGCAACTTTAACCTGTAGTGTATCTTGTGAATGGTGATATCAATATCTCAGAATCTTTGACACTTTTAAGCACATTTTGTTGCACTTTGCACTTTGTGTTTTGCACAGATTTACTCTGCAGCTCTTACATTGTTCTGCTTTTTGAATACACTTAGATTACAGCAAACAATATCTGCTTTTCAGATATTGTCACTATAAAAGAAGTGAGCACTTTGTCCAGGTGTGAAACATTGGATTTATATTTTGCGTATATTAAAGGTCGACAGTGATAAAATCTGGTTTACCTGGCATGTTTGTGAAATACCTGATTTTCTGAGGTTTCAAACCAAACTGTAGTTGCCCTGGACATCTTTGGGTTTGAGTGTTTTTTACACTGAGACACAGTTAACCCAAGGAAGCAGAGGTGGGTGTTGCAGTAGGACCCTGGGCTGCAGCAGCAGTAAAGCAGGGAGCAGGCAGGAGGGAGGAGCCTGAATATAAACCAAAAGATCCTCCACACCCTGTGCAGTACCTCCGCATTCTTGCCACACACACACACAGACAGAAAGCTGGGAGGAACACTTTGACGTGGGGTAAGTTTACGAAAAGATTGAGGGTGGTGGTGTTCCTGGTTTGTCTTCAGGAAAACTGAAGAGAAGTTGTCTTCATGTTCCTCTCTCTCTCTCTCTCTCTCTCTCTGCGTGTGTGTGTGTGTGTGTGTGTGTGTGTGTGTGTGTGTGTGTGTGTGTGTGTGTGTGTGTTCAAATAGGAGTTTGGAGGGGGTGTGGGCCTGCTGTAAGACTGAAGACCATAACATCATCAACGCCCTGCCAGGTGCTGTATTTCCTGACTCATGCTCTCTTTCACCCTATATGTCTCTCTCCTACTGTCACTGCCTTTTTAAGGAACTCAGTCACAATAGGAAATACTGAAGCGCTTTAAGTTCAGTCTCTCTGTTAGTGTTATGCTGTCTTCCATGAATGTGTCTGTAGGTCAGTGTATCTTCAAGCCCAGTTTTAATGCAGTTTTTTTTTTTTTTAATCTGCTGTTACTGCCGAAAGGAAATTACTTCATGTTCAGTCTCACTTGCAAATCTAGAAGCTCCATAACCTTTCTAACGTAACAGCTATTACTGCAAATGCAAAAACACAAATATTAACCATTTGACTGCACTCAAATATGTAAGTGATGGATTCTAAAAAGTCTATTGCAGTGCCTCAGAAAAATGGTTACAAGAGAAAGTAGTGTTTGGTGGCACGCTAACCTCAAACAGGTACAGTAGATAAGTTCTGAATTCTTCTTAACAAAACTGTTTTTTATAACTTCATGACTTTTAATCTATTTGTAAAAGGATTATAGCCAAGTTATGACAATGAACTAAACTCTGTCCTGTCCAGGTTGAGTGTCTCAAATCTTCAACATTTTCATGTACTGTATTTTCTTCTATATTGTACCATAATTGTGTCACGAAACCTGAGATTTTATTGTAAAGATTAGATTGCAAGTATTTTTAAGTTTTTAGGATTATAATGACTTACAAGCTATTGAGCCTGTTGTATCCTTTAACTTGAATCTACACTGTCAAGAAGAAAAAGAAATATGAGGAGTAATATAATACATGAAGTGATGAAGTTCAGTGATCACCATAATTATTACCATTTATCCTATGGGGCTATAAATGTGTGTTGTCCACTCAGAACTGTAAATGTCTGTACAAATTCTGCGCCATTCTATCCAATAGATCTTGAGATATTTCAAAGTGTAAGTGAAAACTTGACCTGCTGGTGGCGTTAGAGGTAAAGTCAGGAGATCAGCAATTTCAGAGGGATTCATCCTATGGGCAACATTAATATCTGTACCATATTTAATGGCAATGCATCTAATAGTTGTCAAGAAATTTCACTCTATGACATTGCCATCCCTAGGACCATGGTACTAGCATGGCTAAAAACGGGGGGGGGGGGGTAATAAATGCAGCATTGCAAAGGAAGAAGAAAACCTCACAATTCTTTTCACATTTTCACAAACCATGACTAGGTCTTTGATGATGTACCTCCCTAGAACTCCTGTCAGGTGATGGTGATGATGATAATGATGATCATGGTGTCATATCCAGCTCTGCTTCCTAGTTCATGCATTCTCTGTTCCATTCAGTTGTGTGTATTTCATATTTTACTTTGTCATTTACCTTTTTTCCTCTTGTGTCAGATCCCCACATCCTGCCCTAATGTGTTTCCCACCACTGTGTGTTGCCCCGCCCGTGATTTGTTGCACCTCTGTCTCCCCTCTTCTAGTGTACTTAGTCTCTGTGCTCTCTTCCCTCTGTGCCAGTTCATCTTCGTTCTCTGTGAAAAGTGTGCCAGCCTTTTCCTAGTGTCAAGTGTTCTCCATGTGACTTCTTTCTAGTTTATTGACCTCGCCTTAGCCTAGCCCTCTGGCTTTGCCTGCCTGTTCCTGTGTGCCTGCCTGTGCACCGAACAATTCTTCTAGTAAAGACCTTGAGTTTTTTGGAACCCTTTTTCCTCTTTGATTCCTTGCCGTGTGGTTACAGTTGTCTTAGATGGAAGGAGTAAGGATAAAAGCTCTGGTTTTAATGGCCATGAGCAACAACGGGGCAAACTAAAACTGCTATTGTGAATATGTCCTCCCAGTCTCACCATGAGTAAGGCTGGTGTTGATGAAGGTGTAGGTGCTGGTGGCAGCAGCAGTGAAAAAGCCCAGCAACTGGAGGATGAGATTCCGGGGAGAAAGGTCCTGGGCAAACTGAGCGCTACCACCATTGGACCAGGCTGGACTAAGGTCAGTTGCCTCTGCTGTGTGTTGGAGCGGGTCGAACCGTTGGTTCTGGTGAAGCTCGGAGAAAAGGTTCAGCCCGAGACAAAGAGGTGGCTCATCAGACTAATTGGAGCTTCTCAGAAAGATGGAGGTAAGGGCTCGGATAACAGTGATTAGCTGTAGGGGCAATATAGGGATCAGTTTTCTCTCTCCATTGATTGCAACCTTGCAATGAAATACATGCTGTGTGACTGTTCAAAGAGATGAGACACACAAATAGGAATTGTTCCATAATTAATCAGTGCACCTGCAAGACCGAAGGATGTCTGCCTGGCATCATTTTATCCCTGAAGGTCAACGGAACAGTAAACAATCAGTGCATTCCATAGAGATACTTTAACTAAAGCATAAATAGCTTTAAATAGCACCATTTAGTCAGAGATGGGTGGCCCACCTTCCCTAGAAACAGAGTGGGAATCTGTGAAATTGCACTCATTTTCAAATATATACTGATTCACACTCATCATTTACAGGAGTTTATGCTATTTATTGCTTACCTTCTACTTAATATTTTTCAAATTTGTCGTAATGGTTCAGACTTGTGCTTTTGACGTTGGTAGAAGCACCATTTGAGTGCATTCTTGACCTTCAGACCTTCATAGGGCTTGGCAGTGATTGCAGATGGCAGCAGGTCCCTCGATAGCAACACACTGCCATGAATGTTGGCAATCGGCATTTTTCACGAGAGTGCTTCTAACTATATGCTTGGCTCAGAGAACTCCAGCTTTAGGCATTACTGGGGCTGGAGCCAAGGCTTGCATTGATAAAGCTCGTGACCACCATGGTCTTTCACCGCACTAATGTCTGCTTCAGGGGGGAAAAAAGAGCCCTCTAGCATAGGTGCCGTTTTTCGAAATTATGGTGTGAGTGGAGTTAGGCTCAGACCTGGGGATGAAGTTACACTTTAAATGATTTCTAACACTTGTCTCAAAGTCCAAACAAAAGTAAACACAGAAATTAACCCCCAGATTAGCTAATGTAGCTAACTGCATATGGATGAACTTCGCTGGCAACATGATAGCTAATCCAGCAGTTTGTTTAGCCTATTTGCAAATATTTATCTGCAGTTATAAACATTTAGTACTTATTGTTTCATATATAGATACTGAATCTCTTTTAAAGCTACTTAAGGGGTAATAACAAAGGGAAACTTGGCGACAGGAAGTAAATCCTGTTTAATAATCTCCATTTCAAATTACTGTCCATATTCACCCATTTGATAGCTTTTCTTAAAGTTGCATTCTGCTGTTTCTTTTCCTAATTTCCCTCTCTGCCAAACCACCTGTGCAACTACCCTGCCATCAGACATTCATTTTTCTCTTCTTTTCTTATCTTTATCAATTTAAACCACTTCTTACTATCATTGACCAAATCAGCACTACTGTTCACTCCACATTTGGGCTCCTCTTCTTTCATCATCATTTCTTTGCTGGTGACACTCAACATTATTTTACTTTTCTCCAACAAACAGATATAGACATGCTTCTATTATTGTTTGGCTACATGTCACACCAACACAAAAAGCTCAGCCTATCTAAGTCAGAGCTCCTCATTGTCTCAGTAAGTCATAACCAAATCATGCAAAACCCCATCAGTTATCTTTGTCACCTGCCTGTCTAGATAATATATCATCTACTGAAAAAGCTTTTTTTATTGAAGGAATGTGGCCAACTCAATGTTTTTAGGATAGTTTTACATTTTTCGAGTCTGTATTAAAACAATACTCACATTCCCATATGCATATGCCTTAAAACAGTTTTCGGTTGCTGTAACTGTTCCTCCTTTCTATACTGGCGCCTCTTTTGGTCAGAAATTCAAAATAAAAGATTCAGTAGTCCCTCTTTGTTCCACTGTCCCACCACAGGTGCTGCATTACTGGCCCATCCGGGCGAGGACGCCAGTGGTGACATCATCGTGGTTTCCGCCCCATGCTGTACGTTACTACGAGCCACTGAAGAGTTGGGTCTGTGTAAGCCTTACCACAACGGGGACATGTTGGCCTTCTCCTACAATGACAGAGTCAACTTTAAAGATTCAGGTACAGCATAGGAGCTTTGAGTCTATTCATGAATACATGAGAGGAAAGTAGGTTAGCGCCTTAATACCGCATTTAAAACACACAGTAGATCAAAACTTTATCATCACATATTGGTTTCAAATTTAGAGGACAACAGGTACAATTTTACTGTTAAGGAAAGTGCCCGTTAGCACTATGAACATAATAAGCACACAAAACACTGATGGGTTGAGGATTAGAAAAATATATTGTACAACTGGAGATAGATACCTTACAGGAGCCAAAAGGATGTGTTTCAGGGAGAAAGGCTCTATAGGCTCTTATTGGCTTTCCAGAGACAATAGACTAGAACATGATTGGCCATTTGCCCAAAACCAACCTGTTATTGACCATTCGGAAAAAAGCTGGACACTCACTAATATAACATATTAGGATGAACATAGGTCCGGTTACATTTGCCAGGGAAAAGAAGCCACAGCACAGAACATCTCGATTGAATTAGCATGATATTTTCACTTTCCACAGTTGCCCACTTTCCAATAAACTTAGGAACAGACTTTGTCTTAAAGACACACAATTATAACAAAGTGAATAAATGATAAAACAAATAATAAATTAATAAATGATTCATTTACTAATTTTACTTGTGTCAACACTGTGTCAGTGTTTACTTTAGCAGTTGCTCTTACTTTATATTGGACTTTTAAAAGGCTTGTATCTGTTTTTAATTTAAAAACAAAATCACGAATTGTGACACACGGGAAGGTCAGTAAGGGTCATAGACTACTCATTGTTAATTTCATAGTTTTAGACATATTATTATGTTCCCCTGATGTAACAGTAGCCTCCTGTTGCTAAGCCATAAAACAAAAGCTTCATGAAGTAGTGGATTTGGTTGAACACCTTTTTGTTGAACACTATATCCAGGTGGAGCAGTCCTTTGAACACTGTTACATGAAAAGGCTTCTCCTACTGCCCCATCCAACATTTGCAAATTCTCATGCTAAAGCTGTCCACTGTGTCACCACTATCCAACCTATAGTGTCCCTTTATACTTTATGGGTCTTATTATAGAATCTAACATTCGTATCTCACACATATATTCTCACATAGTGAATGAGCAAACACGACAGAAATAAGTTTCCCTTCATTGGGAACAAGACTGAGAATACTGTGAGCAGAAGACTGATCTGAAATCTGCAATCAGTGTCTACACTTGTATTAAATGTCTTACAAACCATGCCTTCTAATTGACAGATGTGTAAAGAATAGAAAACTATATGAAAAGTATAAGACATCATTAAGAGTTAAGGAAATGCTTTTGAAGTTATGATCATGCCGTTGCAATGTCGTTTGGTGCATGCAGGTTTCCTTTGTACATGAAATAGGTGGTGGGGGAGGTTCTGTCTTTCCTGGCAAGTTCCTGTGATAGTTGTCATTAAATTACTTCCATGGGTTCCTCGGTGGAAATGCTGGTACACAGCAAAATGACAGCAAGGGCACCAGTGTATGTGTGGAGGGAGCACTTTTCAGATGTTCTCTTTTGAAAAAATTATATTTTAATTTTTGTGTGTGTTTGTATTCATGCATTGCAACTGGCTATACTTATCTGTATCTGTATCTGTTCATGTGTGTAACAGACAATATGGAAGTGTTCCTGACGCTGGCGGAGCGACAGTACATAGTGAAGTATGAGCTGGACGGTTTGCGAGCGCAGAGAGATTTGAGAATACCTGGCCTGTCTGACAGCTGCATGCTGCAAAAACGAGACAATATTTGTGAGTACTCTCACTGTTTTTTCAGATTTCAGATCAGTATGGAGAAATAGGATGTACGCACTGGAAAATATAATATAAATAAATTAATAATTGAATCTCTCATTATTGAAGTAATTTGAAGATAATCTACCAGTGAGGGGGAGGATTTTTGTTTTCTGATTTGTTTCTAAATTTAATTAGTTTTTTTTAATACCTCGGGACAAAGATGGAAACACAGACACACACACACACACACACACACACACACACACACACACACACACACACACACACACACACACACACACAATCAGCAGCTGAAGATCACAAATTTAAAGGATAAGGCCTGTATTATTCTAGCTTTTACTTACTGTCCACAAATCCCATGAAAAGACCAGAACCAACAATATGTTAGTCTGTCTCTTTCCGACTTCCCTATACTATCTGAAGCCCCAAACCTATTTGTTACTAAAGAAGATGTACATTTTCAAAACAGGTCACAAATGTACAGTTTCATCTTTAAAAAAGGCTCAGTAATTTGCTTAAACACTTAGATACTGTTTTTAGCAAACATTATTCAAACAAGAGTAAATAGTGCCTGTGTTCAGGAATATTTTAAGATGCAGATTAATATAGATTTGGTGCTATAGTGAGTATTTCTGGTAGCAGGACGCTGAATGTGAGATGTAGTCAAAATAAACTAAAGCCTGTGTGTTCACGATAATGAAGATAATGATAATAATAATGATAATGTCACGCCGCTCAATGGTATGACTCACTGATGTTTTTAATAGTTTTTGGGTTTTCTTACACTTTAACAGTCATGAAAATGTTTGTTTTTAATTGTCATCACCACATTTTCATTCAATATCCAGCTACTATGTGTATCTATGTCTTGCCAACCTCAGCTGTTCTCGCCTCACATATAGTTATGAAATTGCTTTACTCTGCATCAATTTCAGTGTGTGTCCTATATAACATATAGCATATGTGTGTATGTAACTGTGCATATATACATGGTTTAGTCATTGTTTTGTTGCAAAAGTGTCTATCCTTCACCCATGTTCTCAAGTCACTTTGGTTTTGAAGTGTTGTTTTGATGACATGTGTGTAAAACTGAGTGTTTTTTCAGGGCAGAAGCTTGGGTCAGCTGGTGTGGTGGTGGACATGTTTCCCCTCCACAGCCTGGACCAGCTGAAGGATCTCAGTGATGCCTGGTACTCTGGTAATCATCTGGCTCAGCCACTGGGTGGGTGGAAACATGCATCACATACACAGACTACCACATGACTGATTGTATGCACAGACATGCAGAAACTGCATGGACACAGTCTGTTTTTCATGCCTGTGTCATCCCTAGGAAGAATTAGAATTCACAATAGATGGCTAGCTTTGTGATAACGTCTGTTTTCTGCCAGTAAGACAGTTAAATAGTGCATATACGTACTTACACCTGACACCTCTGTCTGCTGATTTATCCAGATTCAGTCAATGGGTATTTTGGAAGCTCTGTGGCGTTCTACTTCAGCTTCCTTGATTTCTACACCTGGTCTCTACTCCCACCAGCAATACTGGGCCTATCCATCACATACTTCTCAGGTAGGTGTGTGGATTTATCATTTATTTTTGTTATGTATACAGTGTATCAAATTTACAACATATTTAGCACCCAAAAACAATAATTTACCATTAGAATTAGAGACATTCTTTTCTTATCAGAGCACAAGATTTTTCCAGCTACTACAGTACCTTAATCAGAAACCTCCTCACACCTTGATAATTACTGCACATGGTTTTTGATGTTAGCAGCACACATGGCAAGGTGAAACAGCTGTTTGAACTTTGAATGACTCTGTATTCTGAATACTGAGAAATCAGGAAACTTTATGTTCGTAACCAGCCAATAGATCACTCATTTTCACTGGCTTGTGTGATGCTTTACACCCGAAGATAACAATGGAATATGAAAGGATTAAACAAGACCTATAGTCTGGCATACATATAGCCCGTTGAAGTTGCAATGCTCTTTAAAGAGAGAAAACCTTGCTATTAATATCTGTGGAAGCCAAGAATGGTAATTGAAATCAGTTTATTTAATCATTTTATCTCAATACCACAATTTGATTCTTGTTTAATTGAGAAAACACCCTGTCTTTTTTTAAGATGATTATCCCGTTATCACGAGAAAACAGCTTTGTTATTGGGAAATAATGGGGTAATTAATTCATGATTTTGAGAAAATTGATAAAATGAAATTAATGCTGCCCTGGCCACTCTTGGCTTCCATACCCCTTACCACTACTGGTAAATAATTTATTTTTGGCCACTGCAATGTAAAGCTTTGCCTGAGGGTAGCAACAGAGTAAAGACTATTTTGTTAGGTTAGCATCACATAGCAATGTTAACATTCAGCTCAAAGTGAAGCTAACATGTCTATGTTAGCTAACATGCCTATACTGTTGTACATGCGTGTTAACATGCATGTTAAAAATTTATTGGGTGTTAAGATGTTGACATTAGCATATATAGCATATTGACATGCTAATTTATATCTTTGAGAATGCACACAGTGAGGGTGCAATCCGGCATGAGCTGACATGCTAAATGTTAAATACTAATGTTTGGATGTTACTGTGCTATCTATGAGCATGTTGCTCTGTTAATATGCTACTATTATGAAGCTTAAAGTAAAGCTGAGGCTGACAGAATGAAAATTCAGTCATTTAAAGGTATCCTGTGATGAAAAGATGGGGTATCACAAGAACCATCAGTGTTCATAATTTGGACGCATGCATGTATGTACAGGTTTTAATGGCAGCACAGCACACAGATTGTCCAACTGTTATCTATTTTTTTCACTCTTGATTAAAGCGTTGGGACAACAGACTTGAGCCAAACCAGTGTTGTAGCTAAAGATATTTTACTGAATCCAGCTTTCTGGATAGATGGATGTTTACAAACACAGTCTGGATTTCACTCTTCATGCTTCAGTTTGATTAAATGGTGTTCCAGCTTTTGAGAACGGGCTGCTCACCCCTACTTGGTAATTTAGGCTAATGGATGATAAATTGAAAAACAAACTAACTTGCCACGAAGTTCTTGTTACACATCACAGGTGAGGTTCAGAAAGAGATGGTGGAGTCAGTCTCGGGATCACAGGACAAAAATGTTGAAGATGACTCAGGGCCAGCGATAAGTGGTCACATGATCCAGGCCGTGTTCAGCATGCTCTGGTCCACGGTGTTCATGGAGCTGTGGAAACGTAGGAGCTCCTCTCTATCCTACCGTTGGGGGACCCTGCACCTCGCTGAGCGCTTCGCAGAGCCCCGGCCTGGTTTCCACGGTGACCTTGGGGTCAACCCTGTGACAGGTCGTGTAGAGCCCCTCTTTCCTGAATGGCAGAGAGACCTGCGTATGGCATTGGTGTCGGTCCCAGTGGTGGGGCTGTTTCTAGGTAGGACTTTAATTTGAATCTTCAATCGAGTTAATTCATCGGTGCATGTTACTTAGCGGAAAGGAAACAAGATATTAAGATCTACTAAGCAATAAAACATCAAGTCAATGTCAGCTGAAGGTGAAGTGCTACACAAGTGTATGAAACATGTAAAAGCACTTTGGTGCAGAAAAGTGTGCTCTGTTCTTTAAAATTCCAAACTCTCTTCTCAGCTCTGCCTCCCTCCTCACCTCTCCTGTCTCCTCCTGCAGGGTTGGTGGTACTGGGTATGGTTTGTTTTTACTGGGGAGAGGCTCAGGTGCAACAGCTACACAAAGACTGGGACTCCCTGGTGTCTCAGACTTTGCTCTACATGCCCTCAGTGCTTCACATCATCTATACAAACATGCTAGCGAATGTATACAAGACGGTAGCAAGGTCTCTGACTGAATATGGTAAGTGAGATGGAGGGGATGCAAGAGAAAGACTGCAGACTCAGATATTTATGAATACAGTGGAGATGATATATTTTTTTATTATGATGATAAGTAGGTGGTGAGCACTTAGGAAACTGTGATACAGTAGGAGTCAGGAGGAAAACGTGAGGAAGATGTTGGACCAAAACTAAAAGAAACAAAGAGAAGTAGAAATAGTTATTAGGGGGTGCAGATGATCAGCTCATGCAATCTCACAAATCCAATATAATACAATACAATAGATTACAATTGCCTATAATGCTGATGGAAAGCCAATGACCTCTTATTGTGTCCTCTTAGAGAACCACAGAGAGGAGTCAGCCTTCGAGAAGCATCTGACAGCAAAAGTCTTAGTGGTTAGTTCCTCTTCTCTTCTCCTCTCCTCATGAACCATTAGCTCATAAGTGCAAACCAACAGGCTAATTTACTTTACTCTTTTCTCTCTTCTCCCAGTTCACCTTCTTTAACTACTTTGCTGTGCTCTTCCACGTTGCCTTCTTCAAGCAGGATGTACCTTTGCTTCGTAAGGTAACAGCTCAGCTCTGCCGTTTCTTCAGTTCTTTAAGGTGGTACTCCATCAATTCAATATTGCACCTCCATAAACTTGAGGGACATGCATCAGACAGATAAGAAAATAGTGATGGCTGAAATAGGCTGAAAAATACCCAGTTGTAGTACCTAATGTTGGTCATGTTCCAAAGACACTGAATCCTGCAACTCCCATAAACACCCATGCTTTCTCTTTAAATTTTAGGTTTCCGAGCCCAAATTGATAAAAACCTGAGGGGTCCTTCAGCGACACCAAAAACTTTATACAATTGTTTATTAAGCCTGATAAACAGACTAAATTGCCATCTTGTTTCACTGCATTAATTTAGCCTGACATCGTATTCATGTTAGTCGATTTCTGGTTGTTAGAAATCGGTTAAAATTTTCGGTTGACACAAAAGCTAGCATAGTAGTTGCTAGGAGGAGAAATATGTCATTTTAGGGGTTTTTATTTCTGTAAGTCAATTTACAACAGCTTATACAGCTGTACCAATTTTCAAAACTTCTTGCTATTTTTCTGTACATGGATGTAATGTAGCTAGCTAGCTATGTTATAAAAAAAAAAAAGCCCACTTTTTATCCATCCTACAAACCTGTGATTTGTTGACTGTTTCTTCACTGGTGGAACCAGCCATCAACACCAGACCTATTTGGAACGCTGAATAAATCTGCAGAGGTGGCAGCAATTTAGAGGTCTAAAACCAGGCTAAAGCAAGTGCTCTGTATGAATAAGCTGATCTTCTGAAAAAGTCACTGAATGAAATAAAAAATCTTCCTGGGTGACCACAAAATCAAATGTTCTCTTCCTCCATCTCTCCAAAGCGTCTAGCATCTTTGCTGATAGTGACCCAGCTGGTGAACCAGGTGACGGAGGCGGTCATACCCTTCCTGGTGGACCGTTTCATCAGTGCCCCCCATAGGACAGAGAGCAAAGATGATCCACAGGAGGACAAATTTAGGAACCAAAGCACACTTCCTGCTTTCCCTGTTTGTATACAGTATTATGAATTTATTGATACTGCAGGTCAAAACAAGGTAAAACAAATGCCTTTTGGCCGTGTATGACAGCAGGCTTCTTCTTTTGTTACAGGGTCTGTTTGCAGAATACATTGAGCTCCTGGTTCAGTTTGGGTATTTGAGTCTTTTCTCCTGTGTGTATCCTCTGACGGCAGTGCTGCTCCTCATCAACAACCTAACAGAGATCCGATCGGATGCGTATAAGATCTGCAAACTCTTCCGCAAACCATTCTCCCCCCCTGTGGCTAACATGGGCGTGTGGCAGGTCAGCAGAAAACACAACAAACAATAGAAATGAGATGCACCCAGTATGTCACACTCAGCCAATTATAAGTCAACAAATCATGTCATTGTCCTGTGTTTCAGACCGCTTTCGAGGTCCTGAGTTTTGTCTCTGTCGTGTCAAACTGCTGGCTGCTGCTGCTGTCACCACAGTTACAAGAGCTGTGTCAGGAGGGTGGGATGAGCAGCAAAAACATTCTGTTGTTGGCTGTTTTGGTGGAGGTGAGAAGGAGGATGGAGAGATCATTAGTGGGAGACACATGCAAAATAATTACATCTGTGTGTCTTTCACTAACATTTTTACCTGTTTGTTTTTGCAGCATGTGCTCATCTTGGCTAAGGTCATTTTGTCTCTCCTAATCCCTGATGAACCGGACTGGATCCGAAAAAAGAGAGAGCATATTGAATACACATCCATGCAGGTTCTGAAACAGCAGGTTAATCCCTTTCTCCCATACATTTCATTATTTTGCATTTTGGTGTTCTCCTTCATCTGTATAACAACTTTTTCGCCTTCTCTTCCAGAAACTGCATTCTGAAGAGTCCTGATTGTGTTTCAAAGTGTTGAGGTGGTGTTTTTTGTCATATTGTGCTGGGCTGCTACAACCAGAAGATACAGTACCATCCACAGTGTTGTGTGGACCTCTCCAGCTGGGCCAGCAATGCATACTGCTGGTATCCCTAATACTCCCTGTGTATACTTTTAAAGCATTTTATGTTCTCTAATTAACACAGTGTTTCTGCAATGTACACACTTTGAATTGCACCTTCATATTAATCTACATGTAGACTGTAAGTGCAATTGAAACAACAGTTAAGTGTTTTTTTTTTCCAATATTAGACAGCAAATGGAATGTATTGGCTATGTGTACATGTGCCCTCTAAAAAGATTATGTTACGATAAAGGAGGTTTACACAAAGTTGTTCACATTTATTGAGACAGCTGAAAAGCTGTAAAATAAGCATGGCTATAGTATGTACAGTCAATATTTAGTAAGGGGCTGACAGGAAAGAGTATTTAATGTTACTGGCGGGATCAAATACAGACAGATTACTTGACAAAATGTCCCAGTTTTTCTCTGAACGAGGACTCTTTCAGATGTGTTTTTGCTCAGTGCTACCACCTAGTGATAAACTGCAGCTAGAGTTCAGGATTAATAAGTGGAGGACAGTATCTTCATTGGAGTGATTATCATAACACAAAAAGCAAGAACCTGCTGACTTTCAATATAAATGAAAGTCAGTCTTTAAACCTACTCTAATCAGTTGTTTTCAGCTCTACTTAGCATTTTAGCATCTTTCAGCTCATTGTTTTGGTTTTAAGGCCCGCAACTTAACCAAGAACCATTTTGGTTCACTCTCACTGTTCTCATCAGCATTGTTTTTAGACGTAGCAGGCACCTGTTTTCAGTTTTAAAAAAAAACCTACCTGTTAAGTTAGCAGATAATTGGTGTATATTTTTCTTTAGCAGCTAAAGAGGTAGATATTTTTCTCAGCAGTTGGTAGAGAATTGACTACAATGCTAAAAGCAGAGTGAATTTTGGACTTACATTCATCAGGCGATTACAGAAACACAACCCCAAATGAATGCTAATGTTGCTCCATGTCTGCAGGCTATATAGTCTAAATAGAGAACTGTTTGCTAACATGTTAGCTATATCAACTTCATAAGATGACAATATGTCAGTGTAGCGTTAGCAGCTTTTTGCTGTGTCCTTACATGGCCAAAAAAATCAGTTTTTGCAGGTTTCTTTTCAGAAAATCATGAATTTTGTCTATCTGCCTTTAGTTATTGATATTGAAATGTGCATATTTGCTTTCTCTTTTGAGCTTTAGATGGGAATTGATACCTGGATAAGGATGGAAACAAGAGGAAACAGCCTGGCTCTATCACAAACTGACACAATTTGACTAACAGCACCTCTACACCTCAATAATTAAAATGTTTATTTTAATAATGTTTTGGTTGTTTAATCCATGCAAAAACCAAAGTGTAAAAATGTTATGGCCAAGTAACAGTGCTGGACTTTTTTTTTGGCGTAGTGAGATATGACGTGTTAATTAGTGATTTGAGGAGGTGCTGGTACAGTGGGCAGATTTTGTGACCTTTGGTTAGAGCTATGCTAACTGTTTCACCCTTTGCGCTAAGCAAAGTAAGCCATCTGCTGGCTGTAGCTACATATATATTGTACAGATATCAAAGTGGTATCAATCTCTTGGCAAGAAAACAAATAAGCATATTTCCTAAAACGTCAAACTATTCATTTTCTGTAAATGTTACATATGTAACTTGTAGAAAGGAAGAGTGCATGTTGGCTCCATCAAATGGGGAAACACAGTTTATATTGTAATCTTTTAATTTATACTTGCTGTCTTTATTTTAAAATAAAAATTATGTATATGCTTAGTGAGAATCTAAGCTGGAATGGAAAAATACAAACTGTGTAGAGGGAGGTAACAGTGTTTTACAGTGGAGTGTTTTAGACATTGATTTATATATTATCTATAATATTGGGGTTTTTAAGTGGAATTGCATACTGGTCAAAAGTCATATTCTTGTCCTAATGTGACTCTAAACAATAATGCATAAATTCGTGAGAAACAAGTTTGTCTCTGATGGAACAGAAAGAAAAAAGCATCTCACTTGTATCATTCATTCTGCCTCCTTTAATAATACTGTCCTTCCCTTATTTTTCCTAAACTAATCACACTACAGCTATGGGAACATGTTAAACTTCAAATTGAAACTGTAAAATAAATTTAATATAATTTAATCAATTATGTGCCAAGATTTAAGATTTGCATGTAAGTGATGGGGAGCAACCAAAGAATCATTATCTGCTTTGTTATCAGAAATATATTTTTTATGTGTGGATTTTAGTTTTTACTCACTTGTCAATCTGTTGTGTGCCTCTAAGAATGACTGCTTGAGTTCACTGTGCCACAATACCTAATTCATCCTATAGTGTGATACTTTACATTCATGCTTTGAGTGTTATTTCATTCTTCACACTTATATAATATAATGAATATTTCAATGAAGCCACTGGGGAAATCCCCCCCTTTCTTTCATACATGCTGAACAGTGTTGTATTGTTCATTACATAAATTATTGTTTATAGGCGTTAGTATTCTTTCCAGCCACCAGGAGGCACTATACACTTTTATTCAATATTCGGCTTGTCAAAAGCCCTGGTGGCTGCAGAAAAACTGATTCAGCAAAGATGCAGATGGAAGGTGAGACGTCCTCTGCTGGCTGCAGTTGTACATTTTCTCTCCCGATACTAATCATAAACCTTTGTGTGTGTGTGTGTGTGTGTGTGTGTGTGTGTGTGTGTGTGTGTGTGTGTGTGTGTGTGTGTGTGTGTGTGTGTGTGCACTGTTCTGAGGGGTTGTGATGAGTTAATGAAGATAAACTTGTAGATAGTCTGGTCCTAGGATCAGGAGTTCTGGTCAGAAACAGGTGACAGTGTTTGCTAGTTGTCATAAAAGAAATATACAGAAGGTAACTGGTTGATTGTTAAGTCTGTCCTTTCAGAAAGAAATTCTCTAAAACCTTTGTTATATAAATTCATGATGAGCATTTTACACCATTCTCTAACATTTTATACAAAAAAATAAATAAATTGAAAATTATAGGCAGATTAATTGATAATGAAAATCATTCTTAGTTGCAGCCCTATACTTTACAGGTTAAGATTTTATATACAAAATATACAGTACAATGAATTTATGAAATATGATGCATTGTGAAAGATGAATCCATTTAATGGTATACAGTATAATATCAGTCCTACAACATTAAAGTGCTCTTTTCATGTTGATGCATTTTCAATAATACAATAATATAATATACATACTAATATAATACTGACAGGAGCCATTCTAATGCATAATAAATATTGATAAAGTATGTTTTGCTGATAATACCTCTGTGTTTTATGTATGGTTTTGAGTGCAAGACTTTTGCTGGAAATTGAGTATTTTACATTGTGGTATTGTAACTTTTGCTTAAGTAAAGACTAACACCACTATTAAAGTACAGTATTATTACAGTTCTCTGTCCCACACTGTGCTGGGAAAGTTAATTACTGTTCCTATTTAGCACTTCTTTGTCCTCACATGAACAATATCATGTATCAAAGTAGCATCTCCTGGGGTCTTGAATGCCTTCAAGGATGGATTAACTCAGGATGGGGCAGTGGTGGCAGAAGTATTCTAAGTACAACAATACAAAAATACTCTTTTATACTCTGTTACAAGTGAACTTCCTGTATTAAAAGCACTACTTAACTTAAAGTACAGTACGGAGAGGAAAGATGGAAAAAAAATTTTTTATACACAACTTTGTATTTTGAGCGTTTCTCTACTTTTTACTTTTTTGTTAAATAGTGGATAATTTTGCCTTTTTGGACCTCAAACAGTTATTTAAATGAAACCATCTGAGAAGTTTAGAGTAAAAATCACTCTTTGTTGTAACTGCTAACAACTCAAAGACATCTGAAACATGACAAGGGACCAACTAGACACTACTTTTACTATGAGGTTGCTGTGGCTCAGGAGGTTGAGTGGGTTGTCCATTTATCACAGGGTTGGCAGATTAATCCCCCAAATGTTGAAGGGTCCTTGGGCAAGACAGTGAACCCCAAAGTTCCCCCGAAGGTCAGTAGATTGATCTGTGTGTGTGTGTGTGTGTGTGTGTGTGTGTGTGTGTGTGTGTGTGTGAGAATGGGTAAAAGTGGCAAACTGTAAAACACTTTGGATAAAAGTTATGTACCTTATGTAAGTTGTAGGTTGGGACCTACTGATTTAAACTTCAACCATACATTGTATTTTATAAATTTATCATGTTTAGATCTTCACCTGAGAAGTAACTTATAAATAAATGTAATGAAGTAATATTAATAGTAACGTTTCCTCTGAAGTTGGTGGAGTAGAAGTAGAAAGTAGTATAAAGCCTTATCAAGACAGGGAAATTTAGTTTCCAGTGTGTGTCTCTCCGTGAAATAAACACGCTGCACACATGCATCTTGTCAATTTAACCCATTTTAATAAATAAATACAGAAAAATAAGTTCATGGCTCCATAGAGATGTGGTCCTACTTATAATGCAGGTCAGTAGACACACTAAGGAGAGACAGGCTGCAAACACACAGGAACAAATAATGGGATTTTTCCCTCTTCTGCACAGATTTTATGCTTCCATGACTGATTAAATTGGAGTAATTAATCAGATTTCACATGACATCTGCTCCATATACAGGCAAGGACGATCCGATCACAGGTCACAAGTTAAAAATCCAATATGTTGTACCCATGAAGCTGCAGTGACTGACAGGAATAAGCTCTGTTTATTGAACTATAAGAGGAAGATTATTGTACAGCTTTGGCCTTCTGTTACTCTACAAAACCTCCATGTCATGTCTTACACTTCATGTCTGAGGTTCATAAGAAGAAAAATGCAGTATGTTTGTGAAAATATAGGAATGCACAGAGATATTATACTGTATGGTAAGATAATACAATGTGGAGGGACTCATCACCTACACAAACAACATGTCACTCTTATTTGGTCCAAATTACCAAAAATTTATCCATCAATTCCAGGATACTGCTTGTAGAAAGCTACCAGCTACAATTGTTGTACTGTGTGCAATTCATCATTCAGTGGGTTACCTCAAGGTACAGTTACACAAGAACAATGTCCCATCAGATCCAAGACACATGGAGGTATATTGTGATAAATAACAGTAATAACATGCACAATGTCACATCTTTTCAGATAATTAATATCTTTGTTACAAAAAAAATAAGGAACTTTATATCTTAACATCCAAAATAAAACTCTTATGATCAAATATTATTCAAATGGTCAGTATATTTAAAAAGAATAGCTTCAAATACCATGGAAGACCTGCATTCCAATCAATGATCATTGATCCTATGAACAGTATCATTCTGTATGTTACGATAAGCCATTATATCAATAAGACTTTAGGATTAAGAGAACAGAAAATTACATCATCATCTCAGTCTATCATATCATATCATATCATATCATATCATATCATATCATAACAGTCTCAGTCTTTCTTAATATTCAGTTTATATTAAAGAGCTTTTAAACCAATTCGAGAAGCAGATTTTTCACAGGGAGGAGGAAACAGGTGCTACTCTGTAGCAGAAGCTGGTTTAAAGTTTATTCTAATTCATACATTATAAAATATGAGATGATGGATCTACTGAGTGCACATGCTAGAACATTCTGACCTTAAGAGCTCAGAACCAAAATTACCCAGTGGCCACATAAAGTATGAAACCCATTGTATCATTGTAGGCACCTTTTGAACAAACAAAACAGACTATAGCTTATTCAATAAAAACCGATGCAGTCATCATGTCTATCTCTTGCTTTCTTCTTTTTTCTGTCTACCTCTAAACAATACTGAACCTACCTGTACAGGAAGTACAGGTAGGTTCAGTATTGTTTATAAGCTACAGATTGGACACAGTCTACTCATTGCAATTCTATGGTTGCTCCTGTGCACAGCAGCAAATGGATGAGGTTCTACTAAGTCTGACTACTGTGCTGTACACCAACTCTAGCTTAACACAATGTTGATTACATTAGCAAAATGCTATAAACCGAGTGTTAGTAGGTATGAAGCTATACACGTCCCATCCTGTACACTTGGTGTTTGCATGCTGAGGGCCTTTGCTCTCGTGCCTTAAGGTCTCTGCAGCAGAAAGGCTCAGCAGGGGGCTCAGTGGTTTGCCACTTCAAAGGGTTTGTGCTCACTAGTCAGCCACCTGCCGAATGCTAAACAGCCTGATTGTCCAAAGTGATCGAGCAGCACCTCACAGAGAGCACTCAGGCTGGTTTCACTTATAGCACATGGCAGCAGTTGTACTGAGCCAGCGGGAGGATCTTGGGCTTGTTGTGTGTTGGTATGTTAAAGGCCAGAGCTTTTTCACAAAGAGGGAACTGAAACAGTCTCTCACGCAGCTTTATGCTGTGTCGTTTCCCCTGCTCCGTCCTCGGAGCAGCCTCATCCCGGTTCCCAAGTCCACTGTGGGGTTGCGATTTGTCTGTTAAGTGGTCATCTCCTGCCCCTTCCTCTGTTTTTTCTTCTTGTTCTCCTTCTCTTTCTGTGTTTGGTGCCACTTTACAGTTAAGGCTGAGTCTGGCAGAGGACGCAGGGATGGAGGGAGGGGGTTTGTTGGTGTTGTTGTTCGGTTCTGTCTCCTCGTCTTTTCCTTCCTCTGCAGTTGTGAGGTCTGGCTGCCCCTGACAACACGGGACCCCTAAACCAGGCAGAGGCGATGGTGGAACTTCAGGCGTCTGACTGACTGGCTTGTCTCCATAACTGACTGGTTGGTCTGATATCACACAACCACTGTCTTTGTTCTCTATTTCCATCGCTATCTCGGTTGTGTCCTCCCCTGCCTCCTCTATTATCTCCACTGAGCCCACTCCTTCTTCCTCTTCTCTGCACACTTGATCATCTGCTTCATCAAGCTTCTCCTCAGCTTCTTTCTTTGGTTCTGCTACTAACAGTGATGCCAAACTTTTTCCCTCTACCAAACTGCCCTCCTCTTCCTCCTCCTCTTCTTCCTCTTCCTCTTCACAGATCTGCTGTAGTGCAGGCAGGTTCTTGGTAACTGGAGGCTCCTCAGCTGGTGGTGGATGGAGGGTAAAGCTGAGACTGGGCTGCCAGGGCCCAGGGAAAACCTGCTGAGCTGGGGGCCGTGCAGCAAGCAGGTCCCCACACTCAGGCACTCCTGAGCGGGGAGAACTGGGAGAAAGGGCCCCTGAGAGCCAGTGTGGTGGGGCCTCTGGGCTGAGCAGCGCGTTATCCAACCCTTGAAGCCAGTCATGAGCCTCGATCTCCTCAAGTGAGGCACGGTGAGACGGATCCTTCTGGAGCATCCTGGAGATCAGACTGATGGGGAAAAAGAGAGGGACTCATTGCTTTATGAAGAGGATATGGTAAAAAGGGCTGTTTGCTTGCGTCACATTTTAGTAATCAGCTTTTACAGCAACAGATTTGACACAGAGAATGATGATTTAAAGCTGATCTAGGCAATATAAACACATCTTAAAAAGGAATTATACTGAAAATTGCTTGAAATCTGTAAGAGTTTCTAATGTCCAGAAGGTTGTTCTGTTCTATTTTGCTCTTTTTCTGATACCATATACTGTCATGTGACCAAGGGCTAAGCCATATGACGATTGATGGGTCAGATGTTGCAGGATGTGTTTACGGCCACAGATAATCTGACAAACCACTTGGTTGTGGGTATCTATGCCTGATGCCTTTTAACCCCAGTTGAATGGAAAGATATAAGTGTATACAGGCATTCATTCAGCAAGCTTTCAGAGTAAGAAATGCATGCAGATACTGTTGTTGTTTTACACATGTAACCTGTACTATTGTTTCTTTTATGATGCAATGTATACCACGCTAACCAATTTGATAAGTTTCAGTATTTTTAAATCACAAATTTCAACATCCTGGGTGTTTATATGCTCATGTTTAAAGAATAATGCTGGTTTAATTCCATTTTTTCCCTCAATCTCTTTTTAAAAGACCAAAACAACTATGTGTTAGTCCATCTCTTGATACTTTCTGACTTTCCTTCCCTGTCTTTGGCACTCAGCCCCAAGCCCATTCCTGCCTGAAGATGTAAATCTTTAAAAAACAGGTCACAAATATATCATATCAATTTAAAAAAAAAAAAAGGCTCTGGGATTTCCTAAAACAGCTGGGCACTGTAATTCTAAGCAAAATGTTATTCAAGCAGGATTAAATTGTGCATTCTTGGGGGGACTATTTTCAGCTATGGATTAATACACATTTCTTGGTCTAGTGAGTATTTATGTCACCATAATGGTGTATACAGTGTGTATTCATGGTAATGACGGAACATGTGTTTTTAACAATGGAGCTCTATGGCAAAGAGGAATAAGATACTGTATATCAGGCTTTGGATAAACAGGCAATACCTCCTAATAGGATACATTCATTGTTAGTATTGATCTTCTTCCTATTTTGATTATTCCTCTGTTAAATCAACAGCTAATGGAATCATCTGCAAAGACTGTGTTTTCAGGTTTTTATTTCTTAACGTAATTCACTCTCAAAACATGCAGCAGTAGTTCAAACTCTAATAATGTTTACCCTGCTCACCTGTGAGCTGAGGACAGGCTGAGGTGTGAGGGTTTTGGTTGGATGTGCAAGGAGTAAAGTTTAGGTGAGAGGACACATGAGTACATATGTGTTGTATTTTGTTCCAAGATTGTGATCGTGTGCCTCTGACAAGATTGAAACACAGTTTAAGGTTCCAGGCAGATATTTTTGTATTGATGAAAACAATAGCCAGTATTTGATAAGCACACTTTTTCATGCCAAGAAATTATTCACTGTTCAAGTAACAACTGTATTTGCAGCAGGCTGGAAAAGCAACTAAGACAACTAGGACACTAAAATTATCCACTGAAATGTTTATTAATGAGATGATTTTACATACAGTAGCTCCTTAAGACAGGATGACCCACCAAATCTGTTCAGCAGCTGAACATCTCTGGCAGAGAGTAAGCCTTTAAATGAAGAATCAATTTACAACCAAGAAATAAAACGTGCAAAGTCAATGAAGTTGCTTTGCATTTTACAGAAAACGTTTTTGTGAAGCTGTGGTCAGACAGGAACCTTCATCTATAACCCTTGTTTTATGTGCAGTTTATATGATTATTCCTCCATACTCACTCTTTGCAGTCGTCTGAAACATGTTCGGGGACAGAGTAGCGACAGTCCAGTATCATGACAAGAGTCTCGCTGTCATTGGTTTCCTGAAAGGGAGGAACTCCAATCACCAACGTGTACAGGATCACCCCCAGAGACCAGATATCTGAAACAAACACACACACACACACACACACACACACACACACACACACACACACACACACACACACACAGACACACAGACACGAACAAAAAAAGCACAAAAATTTGCCTTAAATAGCAAATCATCTACATAGCTCTGGATCAAGGTTAAAGTAACGACAATACTTATTGATTCCAACTGTGAAATAATATTTGTTTCCACCCTCCTCTACATTCTTGACATAGAGGTCAGAGATCAGGCTGGATGTCAGGTTTTACAGGTATAAAGTGTGAAGCCTGTGTGGTAGATGGCTGGGCTTAGTTACATTGTCTGTCACTCTCACTCACAAACACACACACACACACACACACACACACACACACACACACACACACACACACACACAAAAAAAGCACAAAAATTTGCCTTAAATAGCAAATCATCTAAGGCCTTAAAATAGCATACAGGAATGAGGATTGAGGAATATTTGAACTTGAAAAATTAGCAGTTATTTTTTGTAAGCAGCCTACAGATGAGGTGAAAATCTGATTCTGTCCTACAAATCTACATAGCTCTGGATCAAGGTTAAAGTAATGACAATACTTATTGATTCCAACCGTGAAATAACATTTGTTTCCACCCTCCTCTACATTCTTGACATAGAGGTCAGAGATCAGGCTGGATGTCAGGTTTTACAGGTATAAAGTGTGAAGCCTGTGCGGTAGATGGCTGGGCTTGGTTACATTGTCTGTCACTCTCACTCACACACACACACACACACACACACACACACACACACACACACACACACACACACACACACACACACACACACACACACACACACACACACACACACACACACACACACACACACAGAATCACAGGGTTCCTGTTGCTGACCAACAGTGCTGACAGTGTGTTCTCTTCCTGTCTCCTCCCTTTCCTTCCCCTTCTCCCTTCTCACACCTCCCTTCACCCTCCTCTCTCTTTTATTCATGCAGGCGCAGTGAGATGAGGTCCATGTGAACTCAGAACAGTCTGAACCAGGCGAGATTAGGAAACACACACACATGCAGAGTAAAGGGAGCTGTGGGCTGAAGGCCATAACAAACAGAGGGCTTGTTGTGGTGTTGTGCTATTCTGAGAATAATCTTGCTTTCCGTATTCTGTCTCTCCTTGTGTTTCTCCCAAACACTGGAAATAAGAACACTGCACACTCTGTTCGCACTGTGTGTTAACCCCGATGTAACACTAAAAATATAAAAAATCATATATATAATAAAATGCTGCCTCTGCTAGTATCACATTTGTTTCACGAATCAGTTAAAGAACAATTCCAATTCCAGTTCTGACCTTATTTTTTTTTCCAGTTTTTCCTATATTAATGATTGATTGTTTAATCATAATCAGTTTTGTCATTATAGACTATAACAGGGAGCACTGCACTCCATATTTGAAAAGGGATTAGCACACAGTAGCTCATTGTTCTTCACAAAAACATGTTGCTTGCCTGACTTATGACTACATTTCAACTTTAACTCACTTTAACTGTCAATATGGTATTTTTTAGATTTCTTCACACATTTTTGTGTTCTCCCCTGGCCGCTGTTTCTGTTGTACTCAGGTCAGATCAGAAGAAGAGACAAACAGGGTTTTTACTTTAGAAAGGATCTTACATGGAGCATCTGCATGCCTTAATTTATATATATATATATGTATCTACATATAAATATGTTTAGTTATCCATAAATGAGCAACAGCAAATTTTTTTCATGCAAGTGGTGTAGCTCTATGCTGATCAGTCAGTCAATTAACCACTTTGGTGCAGACTGAAATATCTCAACAGCTTAGGATATTGTAATTCAAAATACAGTAAAAATCCAAACACTATAGTTCATTCAGATCCACATCTATCTAGAGATTCTCACACGTACCAGTCACATGTGTGATAAAAATTCAGCTATTGTTCAACATTATGCTCATGATGGTCCAAACAACAGCCCTCAGTCCTTGCCATACAATGGAAAGTCACATGTACGCTCTCGGGCACGCTCATTTCAATCTAGAGAGTGTTACGCAACAGGGAGGAGAAGCCACTGACTGCTTGGAGTGTGCTTTTCTCTGCTCGCTGGGGAATATCACACATTCTCAACATG